>NC_059269.1:35179-45179 GCF_017591435.1 Portunus trituberculatus | reverse complement strand
CTCTCTCTCTCTCTCTCTCTCTCTCTCTCTCTCTCTCTCTCTCTCTCTCTCTCTCTCTGTCTCTGTCTTGTTTTGTCTGTCATTCTGTTTGTTTGTCTTTCTGTCTGTGTATGTCTCTCTCTCTCTCTCTCTCTCTCTCTCTCTCTCTCTCTCTCTCTCTCTCTCTCTCTCTCTCTGTCTCTGTCATTTTGTCTGTCATTCTGTTTGTTTGTCTTTCTGTCTGTGTATATGTCAGTCTCTCTCTCTCTCTCTCTCTCTCTCTCTCTCTCTCTCTCTCTCTCTCTCTCTCTCTTTCTTTGTGTCAGTGGCAATGCTGCTGCTAAGCGGGGCGTGGCGTGGCGGGGCGGGTGTGGGCGGGGTGGGAATGGTGAAGGTTGACCACTGAGCAGTGAGGGATGGCGAGTGTTGGGGGCGAAGTCACTTTCCGTCACTCTGGGACCGCATTTTATAAAACTATGATTGGACATAAGTGAAACGTAAGTCCACAAGATGGCGGACACCATGACTTACGTGAAGCATAAGTCTTATATCTCACGTAAGTTCATCATAAACTCACGGTCCCGTTATGTTTGGGTGAGAGCAAGAATAGCATTGTTATGTCGAATCATAAGAGTCAACATGGCGGAGGCAGTGGGACAGCGACGACGCCACCTGAGAAGTTTTCGTGATCGTAGAGACGTGTTGGCTCAACTAAGTGACTCAGAACTGATAAGAGGTATTAGTTAAAGCGTGCAGCCAAGATATACATGCAAGGATTCTTAGGGAAAGTGAACTCCAGCAGGGGTGTGAGAGGGAGACGGTGACAGCTGGATGCCGCCTTGAGGGGGACTGTGGTTACCCCAATTAAAAGTGGCTTTTTTTTTTATTTGTACCATGTGGACTTGTCACGGGAATTTATGGGCTAAAAGGGATACTTTTTAGGGTACCTCCTGTCTCAAAGCCCACCAGCTAGGAAACCCCGAGTGAGGAAGCCCAACCTACACTCGGACCGTGGACAGGATTCGAACCCGTGCGCTTGGAAACCCCTTGGATCCCAAGGCACGCATGGTTCCAATGCACCACAGCGGCACCTTATCTTCGACCTCTGCCTGGCAAACACTCCAACTACAATAGGTAAGTTTTGCAACATTAATATTTTTCATATTAGACAGTCTGTTTCATTCATTCCATATTGCACATATACTAATTTTCACAATCGTCACTTTACTCTCAATGAGTTTAGTGGGTTAGATTAAGGTATTATTACATATCATGGCATAAAGAAAGAGTTCTCAGCAAACTACTTGCTCACATTGTAACACAGTGGTACATATCTTTACCACTGGAAATTGTTAGCTCCTAAGACATTAGTTTTACCAAATTTATCATTAAGGTAAATCAGGTTAGGTTTATTAAGTTAGTTTAGATTAGGGAAGTATATAGTTGGTTTGATTAGATTTAGTTCATTGTTAAGGTAGATTTAGTTATGCTTAGTTTGGTTACATTAAGTTTAATTTATTTTCTTACCAAACTTGTCATCAATGCTAGGTAAGGTTTAGTTAATTTCCTGTCAATTTGTTAAGTATATATATATATATATATATATATATATATATATATATATATATATATATATATATATATATATATATATATATATATATATATATATATATATATATATATATATATATATATATATATATATATATATATTTACTTTTTTTATTTATTAACTTCCTTTCTTTCAGGGATGGTGCTCAACCTCTACAACCTGTTGTTGCATCATCCACCGAGACGATGGATGTCTCGGCACCAGCAGGAGGTTCAGCCGTGTTAGGCGTTGGAGATACTGCGGTAGCATTATGATCTGTATTGTTATAAACAATGACAACAAATATTAGTTAAACCATCACAAGCATTTTATTGCAGATCCATCTCACTATCTATATAAGAGGTAAACAATCCTCTCAAGGAGGAAGTATCTTCCTGCCCCCATACTCCTCATACACAGTGTAAGTGTATATGGTGTGTGTGTGGTTGCCTCATTTTTGCTGTCCTCCTGGAGGAGGGTGTTGGCTTTGTCTATACATAGATAGATAGTTAATGTCCTTACACTTCAGTTTTAAAGATATTTTGTATGCTCTTATTGATATTTTCAGCAGTAGAGTAATGTACTGTTATTGTGTTGCAGACAGGTACTGAGTGCACTTTTCATTAAGACACATTCATGTGTGGATGCATTTCTTGTGAGCTGCCATTTCCAACATTCTATAATTGAATATCAACATCGGAAATTCCTCAAATCAATGAGACCCATCAATTTGATTAGGTTAAGTTACTGAAGTTATACTCTGTTAGTTTAGGATTAAAGTTAGTTATGTGTAAGCTGGCAGAAGTTGTCCTTTACATCTGAAAGAATTAAATACAATAAATGGATAGTTTGTTGCCTGTGTTTCTCCAAACCTAAGCAGGGTGTTTATAAGGGAAAGCAGGTGGGCATTATTGAGTGTTTGAGGGAGAGTGAATGAGAGGTATAGGAGGGTATGAAAGAAGTGGTGTAGTGTGCGGCAAATGATAAAAGCAAAGGAGTGGAAAAAAAGGGTGTGTCCTCTTAATGTTACCCAGGATGTGGGAGGATATAGATATACAAGGGTGGAATGGTTAATACTTTTCAAAACCAAGATGACCCATATGTGTATGGAATGATTTACTCACTCAAATTCTTGTCTGTCATCAAGAGGCTTGGGAGGTGGATCGCCTCCTACATCAAATAGACCCATTATTAAAGTGACCACTAATATTCATTGCTTCACGACAACCTTTCATAAAGCATAGCAATGTAGATCTTTCTATCCAACAATGGGGGATAAAAATTAATGCCTTGCAGGCTTAGTTTATTAATTAGCACTATTGCCTTATTGTGCTTGCCTAAATATCTCTTTTACTTAAGTACCTTAAATATGCTTGTGCAAAAAAAGCCAGTTTTACTTTATAAGTGCACATTACAAGTGCCATTATAGATTGTTACACCTTATCATAGTGAATTTTTCCATCCCTAGACACACCTTCCATACTTGAATTTCAACACTAGAAATTATTCTTCAAATCACTGTATCTTAAGTGACATTGTTAGTTTAGGATAAGTTAGGTCATTGGAAATTATTCTTCAAATCAATGTATCTTAAGTGACATTGTTAGTTTAGGATAAGTTGGGTCACTTAAGGTTGCTAGGTTGAAGTTAACAATGCAAATTGCTTGCTGACACAACAGTTGCTGCTTCGTTTCCTCATCTGTGGTGGGTGTGGTACATCCATCATGTCAGTAACAACCAACAACAAAACGAAGTAGCAGTATATGCGACTACACGTGCGTGGGTCATATGATGTTTGTTTACATCGGCTGAAGTGGAGTCAGTAGACAGAAACACTATTTTTAATTATGTTTACCATCAAATATATCTAAATGTCATATATTGTTAATATTATTAACACAAAAATGCCACAGATATGTTTATTTGTTCAAATCATCGTAACTGGATTAGTTTCAGTCCATAAGTTTCATCACTATGTTGAGGTTGGCATCCCTGCGCGAAGTCGAGCTAATGATGAGGGGTTACCGAGCCATAACTTTGCCACCTATGTCGCGTCATAACTATGATCGCTTATGTCATGACTTATGTCTCGCTAACGAAATTTCTATGAATACGGCCCCTGACCAATGGCAGAGGGCAGTGAAGGAAGGGGGAAGAGACACCTTAAGTCAGCCAGCCAATAGAAGATCAGAATGAGGGAAGGGGCGCCACGTGACTAGTGGCGGGGAAACGCTATTGGTCAGCTGTCCTCCTAGCGTGGGAAGGGAGAGCTTTTCCTGGGAGGTGATTGGTTGGGAGAGGAGAGAGCGCCGGTCCGCCAGCCAGTCACACCACAGCCACCTGACTTACTCACCACAGCCTTCACAGACACATGCGGAGCCTCGCTGCCCTCAATCACGCCACCGCCGCCATTCTTGGCCAGCCAGGTCTCCACTTGGTGGTGGCCACAATGCACGGCCATGGTCAGCGGGGTGTGGCCATACTTGTCCTGCACGCGCAGGTCACCACCTCGCAGCACCAGCCACCGCACAGCTGATATGTGTCCCCCCTCAGCAGCATAGTGCAAGGGTGTGCTGCCACCACTGTCCCTGGCGGTGAGAGGCCAGCCAGCCCCCGCCAGCTGCTCCAGTACCTGCACCTGGCCATGGTAACTGGCGAAGTGCACCGGTGTGTCTCCCTCCAGGTGTGTGGCAGTGGCAGGGTAGACGGACAGGAGGGCAGCCACACACTCCTGGTGGCCATACCCTGCAGCATAGTGAAGGGCTGTCCGTCCTGTGTGTGTGTGTGTGTGTGTGTGTGTGTGTGTGTGTGTGTGTGTGTGAGGAGACTTTGAGAAAATTTTTTTTTTTTGTTATTTTTATCATAATTTTAATATTTTTTTTATTTCTTATCTTCCTATTAATGTCGGTATCATTATTGTATTAATTATCAATGATAACAAATATAGGAATCAAAATAATATTAATATTAATAATAATAATAATAATGATAATAATAATAATATTATTATTAATAATAATAATAATAATAATAATAATAATAATAATAATAATAGTAATAAAATAACAATGATAATAATAATATTAACAATTCTTTTCAAAAAATATATAATAATAATAGTTATCATTATCATTACTATTATCAGAAGTAAGAGTATTACTAGTAGTAGTAGCAGTAGTAGTAGTAGTAGTAGTAGTAGTATATATTTCTGCCCGTAATCATGCCAAATCTATTCTCCAACTTACTAAAAACTCTTTCATCAATAGAAAATGTCAAAGTCTTTCCAATTCTAACTCCTCTCGAGATTTCTGGCATCTAGCCAATAATATCTCTAACAACTTTACTTCTTCGTCTTTCCCTCCTTTACTTCATCCAGATGGCTCTACAGCTGTCTCTTCTTTTCTAAAGCTGAACTCTTCGCTCAAACCTTTGCTACCAACTCAACTTTGGATGATTCTGGGCATATTCCTCCTACTCCTCCACCCTCTGACTACTTCATCCCTAAAATTAAAATTCTTTATAAAGACGTTTTCCTGGCCCTCTCTGGCCTTGATTCTCGGAAGGCTTACGGTCCGGATGGAGTCCCTCCTGTTGTTCTCAAAACTGTGCTTCCGAACTCGCTCACTGCCTGGTCAAACTCTTTCATCTGTGTCTCTACTTCTATTTATCCTTCTTGCTGGAAGTTTGCTCACATTCAACCTGTCCCTAAAAAGGTGACCACTCCAATCCTTCTAACTACCGCCCTATAGCTTTGATTTCCTGCCTTTCTAAAGCCTTTGAGTCTATCCTTAATAGGAAGATAATGAGGCATCTATCAGCTCACAACCTTCTCTCTGATTGCCAGTATGGTTTCCGTAAAGGCAGATCTACTGGTGATCTTCTTACTTTCCTAACTGAATCTTGGTCATCCTCTTTAGGGACTTCGGTGAAACCTTTGCTGTCGGCCTTGACATATCGAAAGCCTTCGATAGAGTCTGGCACAAATCTTTAATTTCTAAACTACCCTCCTACGGATTCTATCCTTCTCTCTGTACCTTCATCTCCAGTTTCCTTTCCGATCGTTCTATTGCTGCTGTAGTAGACGGTCACTGTTCTTCCCTAAAACTATCAACAGTGGTGTTCCACAGGGTTCTGTCCTATCACCCACTCTCTTTCTATTATTCATCAATGATCTCCTAAATCTGACTCAATGCCCTATCCACTCCTATGCTGATGATACCACCCTGCATTATTCAACAGCGTTCAACAGACGCCCAACCCAACAACAATTAAATGACTCAAGGCGAGATGCTATAGGACGCCTAACTTCTGATCTTTCACTTGTTTCTGATTGGGGCAGAGAAAACCTGGTTTTGTTCAATGCCTCAAAACTCAATTTCTACAACTATCTACTCGACATAACCTTCCAGACAACTATCCTCTCTTCTTCAATAACACTCAACTTCCCTCTCCTCTACATTAAACACACTCGGTCTATCCTTCACTAAAAATCTAAACTGGAAATTTCACATCTCTACTCTTGCTAAATCAGCTTCCAAGAAGTTAGGTGTCCTATGGCGTCTTCGTCCATTTTTCTCTCCTCCCAGCTGCTTGCTCTGTACAAGGGCCTTATCCGCCCGTGTATGGAGTATGGCTCTCATGTCTGGGGATCCACACACAGCTTTACTAAACAAGGTGGAATCTAAAGCTTTTCGTCTTATCAACTCTTCTCCTCTAACTGACTGTCTTGATTCTTTAAGTCACCGCCGCAATGTTGCATCTTTATCTGTCTTCTACCGCTGTTTTCATGCTGTCTGCTCTTCTGAACTTGCTAACTGCATGCCTTCCCCTCCTGCGGCCTCGCTGCACAAGACTCTCTACTTCTTCTCATCCCTATTCTGTCCATCTTCCTAATGCAAGAGTTAACCAGTATCTTCACTCCTTCATTCCCTACACTGGTAAACTCTGGAACTCTCTACCTGTGTCTGTATTTCCACCTGCCTATGACTTAAACTCTTTCAAAAGAGGAGTGTCAAGACACCTCTTACGTTAACTGGACCCTCCTTTTAGATTTTTTGTTTTTTCTTTCTACTTTCCTCTTGACAGGGCCTGGCAACCAGCGGGATTTTTTTTTTTCCAACACTTTGTTTGCCCTTGGCCAGTGCCCTTGTAATGTAAAAAAAAAAAAAAAAAGTAGTAGTAGTAGTAGAAGTAGTAGTAGTAGTAGTACTGTTAGTATTGTTACCTCCATCACTGTTTTCATTCTTGTCATTACTATTACTATTTCTATTATCATTATCATTATGTTTATTATTAGCATTAAGATTATTAGGAATATGAGGATTATTTACATTAAAATTGTAATTATTACTATTACTATTAAAAACTGTATTATTATTATTATTATTAGTAGTAGTAGTAGTAGTAGTAGTAGTAGTAGTAGTAGTAGTAGTAGTAATAGTAGTAGTATTGTTAATAGTAGTATGTAGTGGGATCAGTAATAGTACTTGTTTTATACAAAGTAGCAGTAGTAATAGAGGTACTAGTAGCAGCAACAGTAGTAGCAGTAGTAATAGTAGTAGCAATAAAAGTAGTAGTAGTAATAGCAGCAGTAGCAGCAGTAGTAGCAGTAGTAGAAGTAGCAGTGGTAGAAATAGCAGTAGTAGTATTATCAGTATAAATAGTAGTAGTAGTAGTAGTAGTAGTAGTAGTAAAAATAGTAGTAATAGTAGTAGCAATAAAAGTAGCATTAGTATTATTATTATTATTATTATTATGAGGTCAATGAAGGCGACCCACTGGAAAGCATAACTGCATAAACCCAAAGGCCCAGTGGGCGGCACCTCACCGATAAGTGAAAGGAAGTAACAGGAATGAACAACAGAATAGGAAGATTGGTAGAGATCTAAGAGGTAGTGAATTCAGAGAGAAGAAAGGTATTCACACGTTTTTTAAATGCTTCAATGTTACTAGAATTAACAATCTCGTTGGGAATTGTATTCCAGAGTCTAGCAGATACTGGGATAAAACACCGGGAAAATTGTGAAGTATTACATCGATTCACAGACAAGGAACGGTCATTCATGATCAAGGATTGTCTTGTAGCACGTGCTGGTAGTGAAGGGCAGGCAAATGACAATGCAACGGGTGGTTGGAATTAGACATGATTTTGAAGAAATAGGACAATGATCCAACCAAACGACGATGCCGAAGATTAATCTCAAGATTAGGAAGAAGAAATTTAATCTGGTTGAATGCTCTATCTAAAAGCTTTAAGTGAGACTCTGCTGCAGAGATCCACACAGAGTGACAATATTCAAAATGAGGCAGTATGAAAGAGTAAAAGCAATTTCTTACAATATCATCAGAGGAATATATCCGCCTACATTTGCGTAACAAACCAACTTTACATGAGACTGATGATGCAAGTGAACGCAAGTGCAACTCAAAAGTAAGTTTGGGATCAAGGGTGACTCTGAGTAACTTCAGAGACGAACAATTAGGAATAGGTACTTCGTTGACAACAATATCAGGGTGAACTGGGAAAGGTGTCCTTGATCTGCTAATAACCATACTATGGGATTTACTCGGGTTCAGTTTCATACCCCACCGATCACACCATGACAGAATCCTTGAAACATCTTGAGTGAGTACATTAGCGACTCTCTGCCTATCCTGTGGGGAAGGAATTGTCGCATATATAGTGGTGTCATCAGCATAAGCAACCATATTAGATTCAATCCCACACCACATGTCAGATGTATAAATAATAAAAAGAAGAGGTCCCAGAACACTTCCCTGCGGAACACCGGATACAACTGGACTAAAAGAACTAAGGCAGCCATCAACAGTCACACGCTGCCTTCGACTCGTTAGAACTCTGACAGAACTTGATGGACGCGGCCACCAATACCAATAGATCTAACTTTCGATAAAAGGGCTCTATGATTAACACGATCAAATGCAGAACTAAAATCAAGTGAAATTACTCTAGATTCATGACCAGCATCAAGGGCAGCTTGCATGTCGTGCGTTATGCAAACGAGAGCATCAGAAGTACTGAGACCTTTTCTAAAACCAAACTGACTAGATGGCAACAAATTATTAATATCTAAAAAACGATTGAGACGCTTGGCCAGCAGGCGCTCAAAAATCTTAGATAACACCGGGGTTATGGAAATGGGTCTATAGTCACCGGGGTGAATGGAGGATGAAGATCCCTTTGGAATAGGGGTAACATTTGCAGTACGCCAGCATACCGGAAAAGAACCCTTACGAAAAAGAGCTCTAAAAATAACTGCCAATTTTGGAGCGAGAGGAGAAGCAATCTTTTTGTAAAAAAGAGGCAGAAAACCCAAAGGATCACAACCCCCGAATGAGTCTAACTCATTAAGATATCTTAAGATTTCGGAGGACTTAAAGGCAATGGAGTGTAATTTAATGTCCTGGGGACAAGACGGCAGATCAAACTCTTCATCACTTTGTTTCGAGTTAAAACGGAAGCTAAAAGATTGGCTTTGTCCTTAGAATTATGGCAGATTGAACCGTCAGTACATGACAGAGGAGGTAAACTTGAGTCCACACCAAAGAGTGATTGCTTTAAAGCTGACCACCATGAGTGTGGTTGGGAGGTGCCAATCAGAACATTTTTAAGGTGTTCATTGTACTCATCCTGTGCGCTAGAATATGTACGTTGGGCAAATAAACGCAGACGAACGTAATTTTCCCATGATTCAGGTGAACGCAGTCGGGACCATTCACAATAAGCAACCTGTTTTCCACGCTGAGCACGCCTGCAGTCATCATTAAACCAGGCACTGTCCTTGCGACGACTTCGAATTATTTTAGAAGGAATTCTTCTTTCACTAATGTTAAGTAAAACACTGTTAAGGGAATCAATTGGACTATCAGAATGTAAAATTTCCCGCCATACAATGTTGTTAAAATCGGCAATGACACCAGTCCAATTGGCTCGTGACTTTAGAAATACTTTCCGCGATATTGGCTCGTCCGGAATAGGAAATGAAGTTTGAATATTGAAAGACAAGCCAGAGTGGTCTGTGCTACCAAGGGGAGGGACGACCTGCAAAGTTACTGCAGAGGGGGCGTCTGTAAAAGAAGATCAAGGCAATTACCCGAGACGTGAGTTGGGCTATGAACGATCTGCTCACAACCGGTGAGGTTACTAAAATCTAGAGCAGCCCGACCATGTTGATTTGTTTGAGAAACGGAGTTCAACCAATCCTGATGATGTGCATTAACATCACCAACAAAAACAAAGGAAGCTTTAGGGTCTGATTCTTGAATAGATGCCATAGAATTTAGCAAACAGTCATAAATAGAATCATCAAGATCGGGATTTCTATATACAGAGAAGATATAGTAGTTATTAAAACGACTGCAAATTTTAACCAGCATCATTTCATGACAGCCACACTCAAATTTGGT
>NC_059269.1:10179-30179 GCF_017591435.1 Portunus trituberculatus | reverse complement strand
TGGTGGTGGTGGTGGTAATGGTGGTGGTGGTGGTGGTAGTGGTGGTGATGGTGGTGGTGGTGGGAGTGGTGGTGGTGGTGTTGGTCGTGGTTGTGTGTTAATGGTGGTGGTGGTGGTGGTTGTGGTAGTGGTAGTGGTAGTGGTATAGTGGTAGTGGTGGTGGTGGTGGTTGTCGGGTGGTGGTGGTGTTGGTTGTGGTGGTAGTAGTGGTAGTGGTAGTGGTAGTGGTATAGTGGTAATGGTGGTGGTGGTGTTAATGGTGGTAGTGGTAGCGGTAATAGTGGTGGTAGTGGTGGTGGTGGTAGTGGTGGTAGTGGTGGTAGTGGTGGTGTTGGTGGCTGTGGTGGTGATGGTAGTGGTAGTGGCAGTGGTAGTAATAGTGATATAGTGGTAGTGGTGGTGGTGGTGGTGGTGTTGGTGGTGGTGCTTGTGGTGGTAGTGGTACTGGTAGTAGTGGTGATAGTGGTGGTGGTGGTGGTGGTGGTTGTCGGGTGGTGGTGGTGTTGTGGTGGCAGTAGTGGTGGCAGTGGCAGTGGCATAGTGGCAATGGTGGTGGTGGTGTTAATGGCAGTGGTAGCGGCAATAGTGGTGGTGGTGGTGGCAGTGGTGGCAGTGGTGTGTGGTGCACGTGGTGGTGATGGCAGTGGCAGTGGCAGTGGCAGTAACAGTGATATAGTGGCAGTGGTGGTGGTGGTGGTGGTGGTGGTGGTGGTGCTGTGGTGGCAGTGGCACTGGCAGTAGTGGTGATAGTGGTGGTGGTGGTGGTGGTCGGCAATGGTGGTGGTGGTGGCAGTGCTGGCAGTGGTGGTGGCAGTGGCAGTGGCAGTGGCACGCACAATGGCAGTGGTGGTGGTGGTAGTGGCAGTAGTAGCAGCGGCATAGTGGCATGGTGGTGGTGGCAGTGGCAGTGGTAGCAGCATAGTGGCAGTGGTGGTGGTGGTGGTGGCAGTGGCAGCAGCACAGTGGCAGTGGTGGTGGTGGCTGTTGTGGTGGTGGTGGTGGTGGTGGCAGTGGTAGTGATAGTGGTATAGTGGTAGTGGTTTTGATGGTGGTGGTAGTGGTAGTGGTAGTGGTGGTGGTGGTGGTGGAGTTGGTTGTGGTGGTAGTGGTAGTGGTAGTGGTATATTGATATAGTGGTAGTGTTGGTGGTGGTGGTTGTGGTGGTGGTGGTGGTGGTAATGGTGGTGGTAGTGTTTGTTTGTTTTTATGTAGAGGAGAGGGCCAGCTAGGGACAAAAAAAGAAAATATTAAAAAAAAAGCCCACTTGAGTGTTGGCTCTCTAAAAAGCTGAAAACCGTCAGCCAAAATTGGGGAGCAAACGCCTCGATACCTCCCTCTTAAAAGAAGACAAGTCGTAGGAATTTGGAAATACAGATGCAGGGAGGGAGTTCCAGAGTTTACCAGTGAAAGGGATGAATAATGGAGAGTACTGGTTAACTCTTGAGTTAGATAGTTGGATAGAATAGAGATGCGAGAAAGAAGAAAGCCTTGTGCAGCGAGGCCGCAGGAGAAAGGGAGGCATGCAGTTAGCAAGATCAGTAGAGCAGATAGCATGAAAATAGCGATAAAAGATAGAAAGAGATGCAACATTTCGGCGGTGAGAAAGAGGCTCAAGACAGTCAGAGGAGGGGAGTTGATGAGACGAAAAGCTTTTGATTCACTGTGTGAATGGAACGCTCCCAAACATGCGAAGAGTACTCCATTCAAGGACGGATAAGGCCCTTATACAGAGTAAGCAGTTGGAGGGGCGAGAAAAACTGGCGGAGACGCCTCAGAACGCCTAACTTCGTAGAAGCAGTTTTAACAAGAGATGAGATGTAAAGTTTCCAGTTAAGATTATGAGCATAGGACAAACCGAGGATATTCAGTGTGGAAGAGGGAGACATTTGAGTGTCATTGAAGAAGAGGGGATAGTTGTCTGGAAGGTTGTGTCGAATTGATAGATGGAGGAATTGAGTATTTGAGGCATTGAAAACTACCAAATTTTCTCTGCCCCAATCGGAAATCTTAGAAAAATCGGAAGTCAGGCGTTCTGTGGCGTCCCTGCGTGATCTGTTGACTTCCTGAAGGGTTGGTCGTCTCTGAAAGGATGTGGAAAGATGTAAGGTGGTATCATCAGCGTAGGAGTGGATAGGGCAAGAAGTTTGGTTAAGGTCATTAATGAATAATAGAAAGAGAGTGGGTGACAGGACAGAACCCTAAGGAACTCCACTATTAATAGATTTAGGAAGGGAACAGTGGCCGTCTACCACAGCAACAATAAAACGGTCAGAAAGGAAACTTGAGATAAAGTTGCAGAGAGAAGGATAGAAGCCGTAGGAGAGCAGCTTTGAAATCAAAGCTTTATGCCAGATTCTATCAAAAGCTTTTAATATGTCTAACGCTACAGTAAATGTTTCACCGAATACTCTAAAAGAGGATGAACAAGACTCAGTAAAGAAAGCAAGAAGATCCCCAGTAGAGCGACCTTGACGAAAGCCATACCGGCGATCAGACACAAGATTTTGAAGTGACAGATGTTTGAGAATCTTCCTATTCAGGATAGATTCAAAAACTTTAGATAAGCAAGAGATTAAAGCTATAGGACGGTAGTTTGAAAGATTGGAACAGTCACCCTTTTTTAGGAACAGGCTGAATGTAGGCAAACTTCCAGCAGGAAGGAAAGGTAAAAGTAGATAGACAAAGTTCAAAGAGTTTGGCCAGGCAAGGTGCCAGCACGGAAGCACAGTTTTTGAGAACAGTAGGAGGGACCCCATTAGGTCCATAAGCCTTCCGAGGGTTTAGGCCAGCAAGGGCATGGAAAACATCATTACGAAGAATTTTAATTGTAGACATGAAATAGTCAGAGGGAGGAAGAGAGGGAGGGATAAGCCCAGAATCATCCAAGGTGGAATTGTGAGCAAAGGTTTTAGAAGAGAGTTCAGCTTTAGAGACAGAAGAGATGGCAGTGGTGCCATCAGGATGAAATAAAGAAGGGAAAGAAGAAGTGAAATTATTGGAGATTTTTTTGTCTAGATGCTAGAAGTCTTGAGGGGAGTTTGAGTTTGAGAGATTTTGACATTTTCTATTTATGAAAGAGTGTTTGGCAAGTTGAAGAACAGACTTGGCATGATTCCGGGCAGAGATATAAAGTTCGTGAGATTCAGGAGATGGAAGACTCAAGTACCTTTTGTGGGCAACCTCTATCATGTATAGCACGAGAACAGGCTGAGTTAAAACAATTTTTAGAATGTTTATGTTGAGATAAAGAATGAGGAATGTACGACTTTGGGGGATCCTGTTGAGGGATTGGAGAAATAGGAGAAGATATAGAAATGAGATTGTGATCAGAGGAGCCCAACGGAGATGAAAGGGTGACAGCATAAGGATTGGAGGTGAGGAAGAGATAAAAAATGTTGTGCGTGTCTCCAAGACGATCAGAAATACGAGTAGGGTATTGCACCAGTTGCTCTAGATCATGGAGGATAGCAAAGTTGAAGGCTAGTTCACCAGGATGGTCAGTGAAGGGAGATGAAAGCCAAAGCTGGTGGTGAACATTGAAATCTCCAGTTTTGGAATGCAAATGAGAATAGAGAAAGTAGGAAGGAACAGAGGAGAGGCTACTGTCAGTTGCCTCAGACAGCCGTGTTTCTGTGAGGAAAAGAAGATGAGGTTTAGTAGAGGAAAGGTAGTGTTCCACAGATTGAAAATTAGATCTAAGAACGCTAATGTTGCAGAAGTTAATGTAGAAAAAATTGAGGAAGGTGTTAAGGCATTTGGGGTCGTTAATTAACAAGAGAAGCGTCCGACCTGGGGACATTTCTGGTCCCCTTCCCAGAAGGGGACTCCAAGGCTTTATTTAGAGATCCAATTTTTCTTTTAAATTTTTATTTTGAAGTTAAGAGTGTATGTGTGGTAAGTGCATGTTGTTTTGTGTGAAGGAGAGTTGTCTTTAGAGGGCAGGCTGTGACTGCCCCCTTGAATTGTGAGACACAATATAATTTTTAGAGAAACATATAATTTGCTGAGGAATATTGGAGTAGCATTTCACTACATGGACAAAGAAATGATGAAGAAATTGATAAATACTATAATAAGACCCTGATTGGAATATGCAGGAGTAGTGTGGACCCCTCATAAAAAGAAACACATAAGGAAATTGGAGAGGCTACAAAAAATGGCTACAAGAATGGTCCCAGAACTTGAAGGGATGCCATATGAGGAGAGACTAAAGGCTATGGATCTACCAACCTTGGAACAAAAAAGGGAGAGAGGAGACCTGATACAAGTCTATAAATTGATCAACGGAATGGACCAAGTGGATAATGAGAAACTGATCCTGAGAGAAGAATATGACATCCGAAGCACAAGATCGCATAGTAAAAAGCTGAGAAAGGGAAGATGTCTGAGAGATATTAAAAAATATAGTTTCCCGCAGAGATGTATTGAGACGTGGGACAGTTTAGATGAAGAAGTAGTGTCTGCAACGAGTGTGCACACTTTTAAAGTAAGATTGGATAAGTGTAGATATGGAGACAAGGGCCACACGAGCATAAAGCCCAGGCCGTGTAAAACTACAACTAGGTAAATACAACTAGGTAAATACAAAGAGAAACGTTCAGCGAGACCACAACTAGCTTTGATGGAAGGTTCACAACACCCCCTGAACTAGTGCTATTAGATCTCTCTGGGAGTACGTTATTGTTTCGGTAGGTGTCTGCTACCTCCTCCTGGTGGTATTGGTATAGTGGAAGTGATGGTGGTGGTGGTGGTGGTGGTAGTGATGGTAGTGGTAGTGGTGGTTGTAGTAGTGGTCTTAGTGCTGGTGGTTGTGGTACTGGTAGTGATATAGTGGTAGTGGTGGTGATAGTGGTAGTGGAGCTGGTAGTGGTGGTGGTGGTGGTAGAGGTAGTGGTGATGGTGGTGGTAGTGCTGGAGATGGTGGTAGTAGTGGTGGTGTTGGTAGTAGTGGTGATGTTGGTAGTAGTGATGGTGGTGGTGGTGGTGGTAGTGGTGGTGGTGGTGGTGATAGTGGTAGAGGTAGTGGTGATGGTGGTGGTAGTGCTGGAGATGGTGGTAGTAGTGGTGGTGTTGGAAGTAGTGGTGGTGTTGGTAATAGTGGTGGTGGTGGTGGTGGTGGTGGTGGTGGTGGTGGTAGTCGTGGTGGTAGTGGTAGTGGTAGTGGTATACTGGTAGTTGTGGTGGTGGTGGTAGAAGTGGTGGTGGTGCTGGTGGTGGTGGTGGTAGTCGTGGTGGTAGTGGTAGTGTTAGTGGTATAGTGATAATGGTGGTGGTGGTGGTAATAGTGGTGGTGGTAGTAGTCGTGGTGGTAGTGATAGTGGTATAGTGGTAGTGGTAGTAGTAGTGGTGGTGGTAGTGTTAGTGGTGGTGGTGGTGGTGGTGGTGGTAGTGGTGATGGCTATGGTGGTGATGGTGGTGGTGGTGGTGGTAGTGGAGATGGTGGTGATGGTGGTGATGGTTGTGGTGGTGGTATTGATAGTGGTGATAGTGGTGCTAGTGATAGTGGTGGCGGTGGTGGTGGTGGTGGTGGTGGTAATGGTGATGGTGGTAACATTTGAAACATTTGAAACATTTATTTACAGCCAAGTCATTTTACATACTGGTATATATGAGTATATCAAATCTTTACAGTTAAACCAAGCTAGCCTATATAAAGTAGAACTTTTCAGGCAAGTAGGGGAGAGTGGGGCACGTTGAACATAGGGGCACATTGAACCATTGGATTTTTCAGGAATAGTTTGTCTCCCAATCAGCAGATGTCTCTTGTGTACAACGCTCTTCAGAAGCTCCACTCAAGCACCAGTTGAGTGGCAGCCTTCATTGAGGGAGGACGCTGGTTTTTTTTTTTTTAATATTTGACCTACTTTGTTCATCTGTTGAGGTAAGTACCAAACCTTCTAACACTTTCCACATAACTGATGCTTATGATCAAATTATTCGAGTGAGTTACGTGGTAAGTGAAGTTTATTACAGGATACCAAACAAATTTGAATTCAACTTTGCTATTCTCTGAAACACATGTTTTTGTAATGGCTGGAAATGGGGCACTTTGAACTATTAAAATAGGGCACATTGAAATATGGTTCAATGTGCCCCACAATACTGTTCAATGTACCCCATAGCATTGTAATTGATTTGTTCTTATTTATAGGCCTACTGTTATGATTTTCATTATTATTATTATTAATATTGTTATTATTGTTGTGAAAATTATTATTATTATTATTATTATTATTATTATTATTATTATTAGGTAATGTTCTAGTTGTTGTACATACTGACTATTAATAGAAAATAATAGGCTAAGTGGTACCTAATGTTTAACATCTAATGAATGAGCTTGATGTTGTTTTCATTTCAGGAAATGGTGCGAAAGTATCTTGCAAAAACTGATCGAGGAAGAGCCGATGGGAACTTAATGGAGAGAGCTGTTGACGAAGTTGTCAAAGGAAAGTCCATCAGGAAGTTAGTCGTTTGCTGGATGTAAACCGGAATTTTACTTCGTCAAATCACCCTCTGCCACGTGGAGCATTTCCCATGAGATGTCGCTGTCGCTCAGTAGCTGTCAGTTGCTGGATCGTTCTCGGGCTGATCGGACGTTGTTTCTTCGCCGTCTTCCACGAGTGTTTTCGGCGTCAGCAATTCCCACACAGGTACATGGCCTTATACTCAGGTGGATCTATGGTATGGGTTGGGCCTACCATAGGGCATTGGTATGGGTTGGGCCTGCCAATTTGCCAAGTGTGATAGTGGGCTTACACAGGCTTTCGGCTTGTTTTGGTGCAGGTCGGACGACATGTCGGAGCCGGAGCACCGCGCAGCCCAGCCACCTGAGGTTCCCTGCTTTTCCGCTGGTAGGCGGAGTACCACCAGATCTCCCAGGGCTAGAGAGAGGACGTCTTCCCGTGCTCCCAGTGGGAGCTCCAGTGGTTCCCCTGTGGGGGCGGCAGGAGGGCCTCGGTCGCCGCTACAGTAACAACTACCCACGTCGGCGCAAGGATCATGCTCGGCCCCAGGTTTCCCACACACGGGCCGAATTGCAAGAGCCTCCCTGGCAAGTGGTTGTAGATGAATTGGCTCGCTTAAATGGGGTTGTTGCAAAATTGTCGGCTAACCGGGATCCTCCGCCACCTCAACAAGTGAACTTCCAGGCGAGCACTTCGGGCCTGCAGCAGCCAGTTTCGCCCGAGGCGTTTTCGGGCTTTAGGGACTCCAGCAGTGAGGACGGGGGAAGTTAGGGACCTTCCTCCGGGCAGCAGTGTTTTGCTGCAGGCTGCTAAGGATTTCGGGCCCTGTGACACGGTTTCTGAGGACATTGACCCACAAGTGGCGGCCATGGTAAATTGTTGGTTTGAGAAGGGGCTGCAAGAGGAAGACCACAAGGCGATTGTGGAGGACCCGGTCACCAGGCGTCCTAACAATTGCACTGCGCTTGTTCCTGTTGAGTGCAACCAGCAGATTCTGGGCGCTTTGAAAACGGAAGCACGGAGGACAGACTCCCGACTCAAAGACGTAAGTTCAGACATTGTTTCAGCTGGTTCTATTCTTACCAAGTCCCTAGTAGTGCTTGACAAGTTGGTGCAGGAGCTTGGGAACTCCGTGATTGCTCAGGAAGTAGGTAAGCTCAATGGTGTTTTGGCGCTGCTTGGACATGCCAATCATAATAACAACCTGGCGAGGCGGTTCGTGATGAAACGTGAACTTAACCAGAAATATGTGCACTTATGTTCTGACAAAGTTCCCATGACAAAGTTTTTGTTTGGGGACGATGTGTCACAATCAGCTAAACAGATTGAGGACATGGAGAAGCTGCGCACCAAGATCACTCCCAAGAAGAGTACTTTTGCATGGAAGTCTTCCAGTGGCAGGCCCAGGAGCTTCTGGGGTAGGTCCTCTTTTCGGAGCCATGCCACTCGGTTCCAGCCCTACGCCACGCAGCGGTGGGGTTACCGTGGGGGCCAGCGGCAGTTCTTGGCACGTCAGGACACGGAGCCAAAACGCCAAAGGTCGGGGTCACCAGAGGCCCCGACCGTGAGTGAGGTTAGTACCCCTTTGTAGCAGGCAGGTTACATTACTTTGTACATGAGTGGCAGGCTGTTACAAGTGACCCAGTTATCTTGGACATGGTGCAGCATTGTCACCTAGATATTAATGTTGATGATGTTAGACACTTATTTTCTCGGGAATTAACATATAAATTCAGGTTAGAAGAACAAGCTCTGGTTGATGAGGAGATCAGGAAACTTTTGGACCTTCATGTTATTGTTCCTACACAGAGGATGGCAGAACAAATTATTTCCCCCATTTTTTTGAGACCGAAAAAAGATGGTGGGTATAGGATGGTGTTAAACTTAAAGGAGCTTAACAAACATATTCCATACAAGCACTTTAAGATGGATAACTTTGAACAAGCCATAAGATTGATTAATGCAGGGGACTACCTAGCTTCAGTAGACCTTAGACATGCATATTACACTGTAAAGATTGCAGAGGAACAACAAAAAATTTTGTGTTTTCAGTGGAGGAACAATATTTACCAATTTACTTGTCTGCCTAACGGTATTTCTGAAGGGCCTAGAATTTTCACAAAATTAATGAAACCAGTATTTGCTGCATTGAGAGGAATGGGCTACTCTATCACCAGTTTCATTGATGACACACTGATTTGTAATAAGTCTAAAGCTGGATGTATTGCTTGTGTAACTGATACTATTGACTTGTTGCACAGATTGGGATTTTGTATTAATGTACCAAAGTCAGTGTTGCAGCCCACTCAGTCAATTGAATATTTGGGGAACATCATTGACACTAATTCTATGACTGTTTCTTTACCGGAACGACGGATTCTGAAACTCACTCAAGCTTGTCAGAAACTTAAGAACAAAAGTCATGACAAGATTAGAGAAGTGGCTAGGGTTACAGGTCTTTTGGTTGCTGCCTTTCCAGCAGTGGAATTGGGAAAATTGCACTACAGACAATTAGAGGCAGCTAAAATTGCGGCTTTACAGTGTGCTCAAGGTAATTTTGACAGTTGCATGAAAATTACAGAGGGTATGCGGACAGACCTTCAATGGTGGCTCGAAAACACATCAACACAGGTTAGGAGAATTTTTCGTCCTGGTACTGATATTGACATTTACACTGATGCTTCCAACACAGGTTGGGGGGGACACGTGAATGCTCAGTCTATTTCTGGTACTTGGTCTCTAGCTGAAAGATTATTGCACATTAATGTTTTGGAGCTCAAAGCTATTTTGTTGGTGTTGCAAGGTTTTACACCACTTCTTTCAGGGAAACACATTAAAGTTTATTGTGATAACACCACTGCAATGACCTATGTGAATGAAATGGGTGGTACTAAATCTCTCACTTGCAATGACATTGCTATCCAGATCTGGGATTGGTGCCTCACTTCCAATGCTTGGATCACTTGTTCACATATTCCGGGCAAGGAAAACACTTTGGCAGACATGGCCTCGCGCTTGGTGAACGACAGGCATGAATGGAAGCTTGATCCACGTATTTTCCAACAATTGTGTAAAGTGTTTGGTACACCAACTATTGATTTGTTTGCCTCTAGGATAAATAACCAGGTACCTTCATATTGCTCATGGAGACCAGACCCAGGGCAATGCATGTGGATGCATTCTCTTTAAATTGGGCAAGATTCAAACTTTCTTACATTTTTCCTCCATTTTCGCTAATTGCTAGATGCCTGCAGAAGTTGAAAGCCGAAGGAGCCAGAGTGTGGATGGTTGTTCCCCTGTGGCAGTCCCAACCATGGATGGGCACGTTGCTCGGGATGCTCATCGATTACCCGCGCCTCATATCGCAGAAAACTGCGGTGCTTGTACACCCATCATCAGGGGAAGATCACCCGATCATGCGCAACACACATCTGATGGCGTGCCTTCTGTCAGGGAGCACTTACGAGCACGCGGAGTTTCTGAGGACGGTGCAAACATCATCTTGGCTTCTTGGAAACCAGGCACCGAGAAACAATACCGCCCGCACCTTAAGCGCTGGGCACAATTTTGTGTTAGAGGGAACGTTAGTGCCTGTAATCCCACTGTCGCGGACATTATAAATTTTTTGTCTGAAACTTTTAACAGGAATGTGGGTTATGAAACACTCAATACGGCCAGAAGTGCTCTCTCCTCTTTGGGCATTGTGGTGGATGGCTGTAGAGCGGGTAACCACCCTTTGGTCATCAGGTTCATGAGGGGTGTATTTAATTTGCGTCCACCCATACCTAGATACACTGCAACATGGGACGTTCAACCAGTCCTGCGGAATTGAAATCCATGTACCCCTTGCATACTCTAACCCTTAGGGATTTAACTTTAAAACTGGTTATGCTGATGGCTCTAACCCAGGCTGCACGTGTACAAACTTTACATCTGTTAGTTACCACTGGCATTAGCATAGGAGAGGACTTTATTTCAGTTCGGTTACGGGGTCACATTAAGCAGTGTAGGCCCTCCTTTAATATTCGTTCAATTAAATTTCAAGCTTATTCCAGGGACACTAGTTTATGTGTTTGCGATACCTTACAGCATTACCTCGCAAGAACGGCGGAGATCAGACGGGACCTTTCCCGAGAGGATGCTGGACTTCTCCTCAGCTACGCCAGACCACACAAGTCGGTCACTAAGGACACCATTGCCCGTTGGGTTAAGGCGATGCTTAAAAGATCAGGTGTTGACACTACTACATTTACTGCTGGTAGTGTTAGGTCAGCGGCAGTGTCAAAGGCAAAGGCTATGTCAGTGCCTATTACTACTATTATGGCCAAAGCCGGCTGGACTCGGGCCAGTACTTTTGCTAAGTTTTATGACAAGCAAATTGTCCCACAACTAGATTCATTTCAGGAGGCTGTACTTGTGTAAATTATTGTAATATTGTTCCATTTCTTTGGGTTATTAATGGTTTGGAGATATGAGCATAGCGTGAGATTCACTGCCATTATGCACAGGTTTGCATAGGGGACTGAAAACTAGAAGCTTTGGTTTTTTCTACATTATGTGATATGTTGGTTTAAGTTTCTACTGTTCTGACATTTATGTAATATGTGAATCTTCAACTTTTGCTCAATGAAGTTTCAGGTTGTGAAATTGTGTTTTTTTTTTTTGGACCCTTTTGTCCACTTTTTCTTGGGGACATTTATTATGGCACGACACCCACATGGCTTCAAAGCCTCATGGGAAATGCTCCACGTGGCAGAGGGTGATTTGACAGTAAAATTAAGAAGTATACGAGACTTACCTCTGGTTAGTTGAAGTATGCTTAGAATTTTATGAGTCAAATCACCCCTGCCGTCGTGGAGATTTCACATGCCCTCCTCTTCCCGCCCTGTTTTATCTTGATGTACAAGGCTTGTACTTTTGATCAGTTTGTTATTTAGTGTCATGTGGGTGTTCGTGGCTACAAAGTCTGACAGCTACTGAGCGACAGCGACATCTCATGTGAAATCTCCACGACGGCAGGGGTGATTTGACTCATAAAATTCTAAGCATACTTCAACTAACCAGAGGTAAGTCTCGTATACTTCTTAATTAGAACTATTTTTATAATAATAGTAACTAAAACGTTAGCTACAACGAACGAAATGTTTTTTCCGAAGTGAATTTAAATAATAATAATAATAGTAATAATTAATAATAATAATAATAATAATAATAATAATAATAGTAATACTAATAATATTAATGGTAATAATAATCATAATGAAAATAAAATGATAACAATAATAATAATAGTAATAATAATAGTGATAATAATAATAATAATAATAATAATAATAATAATAATAATAATAAATAATAATAATAATATTAATATTATTGATAATAATAGCAATAGTATAGATAATAATAATGTTCATAACAACAAATAATAACTAATATAATCAATAATAACAATAAAAATGATAATGATAATAATAATAGTAATAATAATAATAATAATAATAATAATAATAATAATAATAATAATAATAATAATAATGACAATCACAACTAACTGACACAATGTATATTTTACAAATCATCAATAGTAAAATTAGAACAACACTTGGTACATATGATTTAGCAGAACATAAATTAGTAGCTAGACAAGATATGTTTTTTTTAGCATTGTTTTAAATGCATTGAGAGATGATGCTTCTTGAATTTTGCGAGGAATAGTATTCCATATAACAGGTCCTAGATAATTAGTTGAATGCTGAAACTTAGAAAGGCGGTGTATTGGTAAAGTAAGATGATCACGGTGGCGCGTACTATAATCATGTGATGGAAGAATGCTATGAATATAATGTTTATTGTTATACATGTGTGTGGCTATAGCAAGCTTTGTTATATCATTAAGTTTTAAAAGTTTGGTCTGTTTGAAAAGAGGGTCAGTGTGTTCAAGGTAGGTGCTGTTAGTTATAATTCTGACAACTTTCTTGAGCTGTAATTTTAAAGGAGTTAGGAATGTAGGGTAAGTAGTGGACCAAATAGGGTTACAGTATGTTAGCAATGTGTGAATGTGAGCAAAGTAGATGGATTTTAGGACATACGGTGGCATAAAATCTCTGATTTGATAAAGTAATGCAATATGTCTCGATATTTTTAGTGTAATATTATCTATATGGTACTTAAAATTTAAAGAGCTATCATAAGTAACACCAAGGAACTTGAATTTATCGATTTTAGTAATTATTCTGTTATTTATTTGTACATTAGGTAAATCCAGCATAGTTTTACCAGTGAATAGCATAAAGTAAGTTTTGTCAGTGTTTATTGTGAGCCTATTGCAAAGGCACCATTGATATAATTTTTTAAGTTCATTGTTAGCACTAAAAACAAGTTGATTCGGATCTGTTCCTATTAGATAAACTGTCATATCATCGGCAAATAAGATGCTTTTAGAGTCAGAAAAAATATCAGAAATATCATTGATGTAGAGGAGAAATAATAGAGGTCCAAGCACACTACCTTGTGGTACACCGAGAGTAATTAAGGTTGAAGATGATTTTGCATAACTAAAGGAAGTGTATTGACGTCTGTTTGTTAAGTAATCTGTAAACCATGATAAAATAGGGCCGCGAATTCCATAGTGGTGCATTTTATTAAGGAGAATTTTATGGTTTATTGTGTCAAATGCCTTAGCAAAATCAATGAATACTGATAAAACAGAAAACTTCTTGTCAATAGCTGTAAATATGTCATTAGAAAATTTATTCAATGCTTTAAAAGTGCTACAATTTTGTCTAAAACCATACTGCGAAGGATTAAGAATATTTTTGTGTTCTAAGTAATTAATTAAATGTTTTTTCATTAATGTCTCAAATATTTTGGAAAATATTGTAAGTTGAGAAATTGGTCTATAATTTTTGGGGTCATCATGAGGGCCAGATTTATAAATGGGAGTAATTTTTGCAGTTTTCAACTTGTCAGGGAAAATTCCATTTGTTACAGACTGATTAAAAAGTATTGTTAAAGGGATTGATAAAAGACTAGAGTTACTTTTGATGATGGTAGCCGATATATCATTTATATCAGAGGTTTTGTTTTTAAGAGACTTAATTACTGAATTCATTTCATATGTAGTGATAATGGGAACTACCATGGAATTTGGATAATTTTCTTTGAGGTAATCTAATGGATTTTTATTTGAGTGAGGAAGTTTGCTCTCCAGATCAGGTGCAATTTTAGAAAAATAATTACTGAAGGCATGTGAGATGTCTAAAGGATCACTTAGTACTTTATTATCATATTGCAATGTCTTAATTGTGTCTTTATTTTGAAAGTTACCTTTAGTTCATTTATTGCTTGCCAAATTTTCTTCGTATTATTTTTAAAGTTTATGAAGATTTGGCGATAATAGTTAGTTTTGGCAGATCGAACAACTTGAGTGAGCTGATTTCTGTACTGTTTAAAAATATGATGTGAAACTATTCCTAATTTATACATTTTAAATAATTTACATTTATGTTTGATTGAGTTAAGTATTCCACTAGATAACCATGCATTATGAAGTCTTTTAGCTGTTATAAATTTGGTTTTGATAGGAAAGCATTTATTGTAACATTCATTAACTATATTGTGGAAAAGGTTAAAATTTTCATTTGTATTTGGCAGGACAAGTAGTTCTTCCCAGTTTATGCCTTCTAATTCACTTGTAAATTTGTTATTATTATTGGCATTGATAACTCTGTATGTTATTTTATGTTTAGTATTTGGAAAGGGTTCAATGTTGATATTTATGAATATAGGAAGGTGATCTGATATTGAAAAGTGAATGATACCTGATAGAGAGCGAGGTAGGAAATTAGTCCAGATGTGATCTAACAGTGAAGGTTGGCCAAGGGCAGGACTATCAGGAAATCTTGTAGGTCTGGATATATGAGGGAAAAAATTAAGTGATTGTAAGGAATTCAGAAACAAATTGGTAGGGAGGTGAGATGAGTGTTCTAGTAAGTTAATGTTGAAGTCACCTATAATGATTGATTTATTATGTCTGAATATGTCGTTATTTAATAACTCATTCATGATGTTAGTAAATTCATTGACAGCTATGTGTTTGCTGTTGGGCCTGTAAATTACTGAAATGATATATTTAGTGTTCCCTAATTCTAGCTTAGAAGTGCAGATTTCAATGTTTTCATTAATGAAAGAATATTGCATTAGTGGTTCTGCTTTCATATGATTTTTAGTAAAAACAGTGATCCCTCCGTGTTCTCTGACAGTCCTCGTTAAGTGGAATGACTCATAACCCTCCAAACAATAAAGGTGTTTAGTGTTTTGCTGTAGCCATGTTTCTGTAACTGCAATGACTTCAGGTGGTTTAGGTAAACAATTTAGAAAAGACTTTAGTATATCAAAGTTTTTCTGTAAAGATCTAATGTTAATATGTATAACACTGATGTAGTTGTTAGCTAATGGGTTTAAAGCTGAAGTGTATTCTTCAAAGTTGTAATGTAAAGTGGTAGTGATAGTGGTGGTGATGGTGGTAGTGGTGATGGTGGTGGTTGTGGTGGTGATGGTGGTGGGTGGTGGTGGTGGTGATGGGGGAGGTGGTGGTGGTGGTGGTGGTGGTGGTGGTGATGGTGGTATTGCTTGTGGTAGTGGTAGTGCCGGTGGTGGTGGTGGTGGTAGTGGTAGTGGTAGTGGTGGTGATGGGAGTAATGGTTGTGGTGGTGGTGGTGGTTGTGTTGTTGGTGGTGGTGGTGGTAATGGTGGTGGTGGTAGTATGGGGGTGGTGGTGGTAGTAATGGTGGTGGTATTGGTAGTGGTAGTGGTGGTGGTGGTGTTAGTGCTGGTGGTAGTGATATTAGTGGTGGTGGTGATGGTGGTGGTGGTAGTGGTGGCAGTGGCAGTGAACAGTGGTGGTGGTGGCGGTAGTGGTGGTGGTGGTGGTGGTGGTGGTGGTGGAGATGATGGTAGTGGTATAGTGGTAATGGTGGTGGTGGTGGTAATAGTGGTGGTGGTGGTAGCTGTGGTGGTAGTGGCAGTGGCATAGTGGCAGTGGTGGGCAGTGGTGGTGGTAGTGTTGTTGTTGGTGGTGGTGGTGGTGGTGGTAGTGGTGATGGTGGTGGTGGTGGTGGCAGTGGAGATGGTGGTGTTGGTGGTGATGGCTGTGGTGGTGGTAATGATAGTGGTGATAGTGGTGGCGGTGGTGGTGGTGGTGGTGGTGGTGATGGTGGTAGTGGTAGTGGTTGTGGTGGTGGTGATGGTGGTAGTGGTGATGGTGGTGGTTGTGGTGGTGATGGTGGTCGGTGGTGGTGGTGGTGATGGTGGAGGTGGTGGTGGTGGTTGTGGTGGTGTTGGTGATGGTGGTATTGCTTGTGGTAGTGATAGTGGTGGTGGTGGTGGTGGTGGTGGTGGTAGTGGCAGTGGTAGTGGTGGTGATGGGAGTAGTGGTTGTGGTGGTGATGGTGGTTGTGTTGTTGGTGGTGGTGGTGGTGATGGTGGTGGTGGTAGTATGGGTGGTGGTGGTGGTAGTAATGGTGGTGGTATTGGTAGTGGTAATGGTGGTGGTGGTGTTAGTGCTAGTGGTAGTGATATTAGTGGTGGTGGTGGTGGCAGTGGCAGTGGAACAGTGGTGGCGGTGGTGGTGGTGGTGGTGGTGGTGGTGGTGATGGTGATGATGGTCGTAGTGGTAGTGGTGGTAGTGGTAGTGATAGTGGAATAATAGTGGTTGTGGTGGTGGTAGTGGTGGTGGGGGTGGTGGTGGTGGTAATGATAGTGGTGGTGGTGGTGGTGGTGGTGGTGGTGGTGGTGGTGGTGGTGGTGGTGGTGGTGGTGATGGTGGTAGTGGTAGTGGTGGTGGTGGTGGTGGTGGTGGAGGTGGTGGTGGTGATGGTGGTGGTGGTAGTGGTGGTGATGGTGGTGGTGATGGTGGTGGTGATGGTGGTAATGGTAGTGGTAGTGGTGGTGGTGATGTTTGTGGTAGTGGTAGTGGTAGAAGTGGTTGTAGTGATGGTGGTGGTGGTGGTGATGGTAGTGGCAGTGGTGGTGGTGATGTTTTGGCAGTGGCAGTGTTAGTGGCAGTGGTGGTGGTGGTGGTGGTGATGTTTGTGGTAGTGGTAGTGTTGTTGTTGGTGGTGGTGGTTATGATGTTTGTGGTAGTGGTGGAGGTGGTGGTGGTGGTGGTGGTGGTGATGTTTGTGGTAGTGGCAGTGTTAGTGGCAGTGGTGGTGGTGGCGGTGGTGATATTTGTGGTAGTAGTAGTGTTGTTGTTGGTGGTGGTGCTGGTGATGTTTGTGGTAGTTGTGGAGGTGGTGGTGGTGGTGATGATGTGGCAGTGGCAGTGGCAGTGGCAGTGGTGGTGGTGGTGATGTTTGTGGCAGTGGCAGTGTTGGTGGTGGTGATGGTGGTGGTGATGTTTGTGGCAGTGGCAGTGGTGGTGGTGGCAGTGGTGATGTTTGTGGCAGTGGCAGTGTTGTTGTGTGGTGGTGGTGGTGATGTTGTGGTAGTGGTGGAGGTGGTGGTGGTGGTGGTGGTGGTGATGTTTGTGGCAGTGGCAGTGTTAGTGGTGGTGGTGGCAGTGGCGGTGGTGATGTTTGTGGTAGTGGTAGTGTTGTTGTTGGTGGTGGTGCTGGTGATGTTTGTGGTAGTTGTGGAGGTGGTGGTGGTGGTGGTGATGTTTGTGGTAGTGGTAGTGTTAGTGGTAGTGGTGGTGGTGGTGGTGATGTTTGTGGCAGTGGTGTGTGGTGGTGGTGGTGGTGGTGGTGATGTTTGTGGTAGTGGTAGTGGTGGTGGTGGTGGTGATGTTTGTGGTAGTGGTAGTGTTGGTGGTGGTGGTGGTGGTGGTGATGTTTGTGGTAGTGGTGGTGGTGGTAGTGGTGATGTTTGTGGTAGTGTGGTAGTGGTGGTGGTGGTGGTGGTGGTGGTGATGTTTGTGGTAGTGGTGGAGGTGGTGGTTGTGGTGGTGGTGGTGGTGATGTTTGTGGTAGTGGTAGTGTTAGTGGTAGTGGTGGTGGTGGTGGTGGTGATGTTTGTGGTAGTGGTAGTGTTGGTGGTGGTGGTGGTGCTGGTGATGTTTGTGGTAGTGGTGGAGGTGGTGGTGGTGGTGGTGGTGGTGATGTTTGTTTATTGTTTATTGTTTATTGTTTATTGAACTCATTACCAAATAACAGTTACCTACATGAATAGATATATAGTACATATCTGTAGGCATTAGTCTGCTGAGTATAAACTCCTTAGCAGACAGAACTAATTAACCTCTCGTATATATATATATATATATATATATATATATATATATATATATATATATATATATATATATATATATATATATATATATATATATATATATATATATATATATATATATATATATATATATATATATATATATATATATATATATATATATATATATATATATATATATATATATATATATATATATATATATATATATATATATATATATGTGTGGCGCGACGGCAATGTTTAGCAAATAAAAACTTACAAGATTTATATACATAATTTAACATAGTGTGATTCAACACAAGAACCTAACCATTAACTATAATTACAGCAATTATTACATATAATCTTATTCTGTGGCAGCTTGACTTTGTAGATTGAATAAATATTGTTTAACTTTAATTTCAAATAGATTGAAATTAGGTATTATTTTTATGTCATATGGTAATGCATTCCAACATTTCGGGCCAAAACAGTGTATAAAAAATTTTTACAGTGTTGTTCTTGGTTGTGGACATATCAAATTGATATTATTACCTCTGGTACCCTGGCTGTGCTGAATGACTCTAAACATTTTACTACTGTGACTATTGTTAATTATATCATTATAAAGTGTGAGAAGACAAAAATATTTCAGTAAAAAGTCAAATCTAAATAATTTCAAATCGTTAAATAAAAAATATGTCGTATTATGTTTCCCTCTATATGTTACAGTTCTTATCAACTTCTTCTGAGTTGTTATGATTTTTTTTACATATGTTGGCCACGTACAACCCCAGACTGACAAACAGTATATAGTAATAGGATAACACAAAGAGTAATATACACTTTTCAATGCCTCAATTGTTAAATTATGACGTACTTTATATGATATTCCACATATTTTTGACAATTTTAAGCAAACTGATTGTATATGATTTTTCCAATTCAAATTTTCATCTATGATGACCCCAAAACTTTTGCATATGCAATCCTCTTCAATTCACAGCCTTCTAAAAATACTGGTCCCATGTTGTGTACTACGGATCGATTTTGAAATAGTATATAATTAGTTTTTGTAATATTTATATTTAATTTGTTAGTTATAACCCATTTATTAATATTTTCTAATTCAATATTCAGCGCAGTATGCAAGCGATCCAAGTTGTTATCATTTAATAAAAGAGTTGTATCATCTGCATAAAGAACATAATTAAATTTGTTACTGGCATTTGACATATCATTAATATATACTAAAAACAACAATGGGCCCAGTATTGATCCCTGAGGTACTCCCTTGTCAATATTTTTCAGCAACGATGTATTCTTGTTACAATATACTGCCTGCCTCCGGTTGTTTAAATAATTTTTGAATAACTTTAATAGTGTTCCTCTTATTCCTATATTATTTAGTTTACCAATTAATATATCATGGTCCAGAAAATCAAATGCTTTAGATAAGTCCAGGAATATGCCAGCAACATAGTGTCTTCTTTCTAAATTTCTATATACTTCACTTGTAAATCTCATTACAGCTTTCTCAGTTGACTTGTTACTACGAAAGCCATATTGATTATCGGATAATAAGCCAAAATCTTCAAGAAAACCTTTAAATCTATGTGCAATAATTTCTCAAAAACTTTGCTGGTCGAAGGTAATATAGATATAGGTCTATAGTTACTTTCATCATCTTCTTCACCAGATTTGAATATTGGTATCACTTTAGCAATTTTTAGTTTATCTGGAAAACATCTTTGCTGAAAACATATATTGATTATGTGAGTGAGAGGTACATCAATACAGTGTGCAGTGAGAATAATGAAGCTAGAAACCACTGCTGCTGATCTTACAACCAGTCTTGAATTCAGCCAGCGGGAAATAGATTATCTAAAGTCTGTCATCAAGGAATACTTAAAAGAAAAGCAAGCTAGTAACGGAAAGATGGGCCAGCAAGCAACTGACATAAACTCAACAAAATCTGAGATAAAAGATCTGGAAGTACGCTGTAATGTGAACCTAAGGAGACTGATACAGCAATTAAAGTAGGTGTGGAAAATATTATGTTAAAAAGAGTTACAAAATCATCGCGGAAAAGTATTAAGCAACCAACAGGTATGAAAGAAAATAAGATTAAACAGATCATAAAAAAATTTTGTAATAAACTAAATATATTTTCCTTCAGATTTGATAAATGCAGTTTTTCACAGGAATATTTTTTTTTATCATCGAAAAGCTAGAGAATACAAAAAGTTAAAAAATCTTTAATTTCAAATACATATGTATGTTTAGTAAATTAAAAGTAGAAAAGTATCTGTTCCA
>NC_059269.1:0-9679 GCF_017591435.1 Portunus trituberculatus | reverse complement strand
TATTGTATGCCTGGTGGAAACAAAGTTAAATGAGGCAATAAAATAGACATAGATAAAAGGTATAATATATGGAGGAGAGAGAGAGTGTAAAGGAGGAGGAGGAGTGATGATGTTATGAAGGAGATAGTGGTAAATCAAGTGGAGTTTGGGGAAGGAAAATCAGAAATACTGTATATTAAGATGCATATTAACAAAAAGGAGTTAACAATCATTGGAACATATGTGCCACCAAAACAAATTCATGGACCAACCAAGAATATAAAGACATGATAAATGATGACAATAAGGAGTCTTACAAGAATCATTAAGGAAAGGAGAAAAGTGATATTGATAGGAGATTTCAACTGTAAGGAGGTGGACTGGGAAAATTATGAAAGTGGTATGGGGGAAGATGCCTGGGGAGATAGATTCCTGAACCTAATGATAGATAATTTGATGGTCCAAAGAGTAAAGGAAAACACAAGATTCAGAGGAAACGATGAGCCAAGATTAGACCTAGTTTTTACAAGGGATATACAAATTAACGATGATATAAGATACAAGTGCCCATTGGGAAAGAGTGACCATGTAATATTAGAAATGGATATAGAAGAAGGAAAGGAAGATAGAGATGAATCATACAAAGGAGACCGATTAAATTACAGAAAGGCTGATATTGAGAATCTCAAGAACTATTTTAAAACGTAAACTGGGAGGAGATGGAAAACTCAGAAACGGTTCAAGAGAAATATAACTTATTTTTGGAAATATACACAACTGGAGTCAGGAATATGTAAAATATAGACCTAAAGAAGAAGGAAAGAAAGATTGGTTTAATGCAAGATGCTAGGGCAAAGGAGAAACGAGATGGAGCATGGAAAAGGTGGAGAAGAAACAGAAATCAGAAAATAAGGAAAACTTCAAAACAGCAAGAAATGAATATGCTAAGGTGAGAAAGGAAGAAGAAAAGAACTATGAAAAGAAGACATTGTCAAAAATGTGTAGGAACAACCAAAATTGTTCTACAGATTCATAAATGGAAAAATAAGACAAAAAGAAACAATAGAAAGGTTAAAAGGAGAAACGGAATGGTGGAAGACCCAAAAGTATGGCAGAACTGTTAAATAGTAAATTTCAGGAGGTCTTTACTAAGGAATCCAAATTTGAAAGACCACAGGGTAATAGAGAGACTGTCTATATGAAAGAGATTAAAGTAACCAAGCTTGAAATAAAAGTTGATGAAGGAATTGGATGAGGAAGGCAATGGGACCGGATGAAGTCTCAGGCAGAATACTGAAAGAATGTAGGAAGAACTAGCAAGTCCTATATACAACATCATAAAATGCTCAATAGAAAATGGAACAGTGCCAGTAGAATGGAAAAGAGCTGAGGTGGTTCCCATATATAAGAGCGGAAGGAAGGAAGAACCTTTAAATTACAGACCGGTATCACTAACTAGTGTAATATGCAAGATGTGAAAAGTAATAAAGAAACAATGGATCGAGTTCCTTGAAGACAACAAATTAATATCAAATAGCCAATTTGGTTTTAGAAAAGGACAGTCTTGTGTAACTAATTTATTGAGTTTCTATTCTAGAATAGTTGATAAAGAGTACAGAAAGAGGATGGGTTGACTGTCTTTTGAAGACTATAATGATGGGAGATTTTAATTGTAAAGAGGTGTGTTGGGAGGACTGGTCAATGGAAGGATCAGAGACAACATGGGGAAATACACTATTGACACTGGCAATGGAAAATGTGTTAACTCAGTGGGTCAAAGAAGATACTAGGTTTGGAGGAGAGGGAGCATCGTCAAGACTGGACTTGGTCTTTAGTACAGAGCCAATGGTCATTGAGGAGATGAGGGTGGAGTGCCCTTTAGCAAAGAGTGATCATGCAGTTTTGGAGTTCAAGGTGATAGACGAAGAGAAATCTAGAAGAAATGAAGAATATAAAGTGGGAAGATGGAATTATGCCAAGACAGATTTTGGAAACCTAAAGAAATTCTTTCAAGAGACAAATTGATGAAATTCAAGAGTGCTAAGGGAGCAAATGAAAAGTGGAAGGAATTTATAAAATATACAAAGAAGGTGAGAAAAATTTGTACCAATAAGACAACATAGAGAAGTTGGAAAGCAGGACTGGTTTAACGATAGATGTGAAAAGGCTAGAACAAGAAAAGAGGATGCATGGAAGAGGTGGAGAAGGAAAAGACGGATTAAGCAGTGGAAAGTTACAAAAGAGCAAGAAATGAATATGTGTTGATTAGAAGAGAAGAAAGAAAGAAACAAGAAAAGGATATAATTGATAAATGTAAAGACCAACCAAGGCTTTTTACAGACATGTGAACAACAACATCAAAAATAGAGAAAGTATTGAAAGTTTAGAAGTAAATGGAGTATGCAGTGAAGATCCCAGGAAATGGCAGAGGCTATGAATGGATGCTTTCGGAAGGTATTCACAAAGGAGACTGCTTTTGACAAACCACTGGTAATGGAACAGAAAGGGATTATGAAGGAGTTTCAAGTAACGGTGGAGGAGATCAAGAACATGATGGGGAGTTTAGAAGTGAGAAAAGCTGTGGGACCTGATGGGGTATCAGGATGGATTTTAAGAGAATGCAGGAGCAATTGGCAGAAAAGTTTGTGAAGTAATTGATGCCTCATTAAGGGAAGGTGTAGTGCCCCAAGACTGGAAAAGAGCTAACATTGTCCCAATCTATAAATCAGGTAACAAGAGAGACCCATTGAACTATAGACCAGTGTCACTTACAAGTGTGGTAGCTAAGATGTGTGAGAGGGTGGTGAAGACTAGATGGACAGACTTCTTGGAGAAAATGACATACTTTGTGAGTGTCAATTTGGTTTTAGGAAAGGGCGTTCATGCACGACAAACCTGATATGTTACTATTCGAGGGTGATAGATGTAATACAGGAAAGAGATGGTTGGGCTGATGGAATATATCTGGATTTAAAAAGGCCTTTGATAAGGTACCACACCAGAGACTGATCTGGAAACTTGAAATGGTAGGAGGAGTGCATGGCAGTTTACTAAAATGGATGGAAGACTTTTGGTAGGAAGAGAAATGAGAACAATAATTAAGGACAGACCATCAGAATGGGGATTGGTGGAGAGTGGAGTTCCACAGGGATCAGTGTTGGCACCAGTAATGTTCGCAGTCTACATAAATGACATGGTGGATGGGGTGTCCAGTTATGTGAGCCTATTTGCAGACGATGCAAAATTGTTAAGAAAAGTGAGATGTGACAAAGATTGCGAACTACTCCAGGAAGACTTGGACAGAATATGGAAATGGAGCTGTACATGGCAAATGGAGTTCAACACGACAAAATGCAAGAAAATAGAGTTTGGCAAGAGTGAAAGAAGAATCAGGAGTATGTACAAGATAGGAAATGAAGACATAAAACCAGTCATGAAGAAAAGACCTTGGGGTGACAATTACCAATGACCTATCGCCAGAGAGACATATAAACAAAATAATTGGAGAAGTATTGAACTTATTGAGGAACATAAGAGTGGCGTCAGATATCTAGATGAAGAAATGATGAAGAAAATAATTACTGCAATGATAAGACCGAGGCTTGAATATGCAACAATACAGTGGGCTCCGAACTTAAAGAAACACATAAGGAAACTAGAGAAAGTACAGAGGGCTGCAACGAAAATGGTGCCTGACTTAAGAGATTTGACTTATGAAGACAGACTGAAAAGAATGCAACTTCCAACCCTGGAAAACAGAAGAGAAAGGGGAGACCTGATAGCAATATACAGAGTGATGATTGGCATGGAAAAATGGATAGGGAAGATCTGTGTATGTGGAATGGAAGAATGTCGAGAGGGCATGGGAAAAACTAAAATGGCCACTTATAGGAGAGATGTGAAAAATATAGCTTCCTCATAGAAGGGTGGAAGCATGGAATAGTTTAGACGTGGAAGTGGTCAACGCAAGGAATATTCATGATTTTAAGAAAAGCTGGACATTAATAGATATGGAGACGGGACAACACGAGCATAGCTCTTTTCCGTATGTTACAATTAGGTAAATACAATTAGGTAAATACACACACACCTAGAAACTAACAGTCTCTTAACAGAAAACTAACACGGCTTCAGAGCTCATCATGCCACTGAATCTGCAATACTTCAACTTGTTAACAACGTGTATTCAAGTTTAGAAGAAAAAATGTATGTTATTGGTGTATTTCTAGACCTATCAAAAGCTTTTGATATGTTGGATCATAAAATTTTATTGTAGAAATTAGAACATTTAGGAATTAGAGGTTTGCCACTAAAGTTATTTCAAAGCTATCTTGATTGTAGAAAACAGGCAGTATATTGTAATAAAAATTATTCCCCACTGAAGTCCATATATAAAGGAGTACCACAGGGTTCTATATTAGGTCCTATACTCTTCCTGGTCTATATAAATGATATAGTTAATGCCAGTACAAAATTAAAGTTTGTTATATATGCTGATGATACAACTCTTATTAAAAGATAAAAACATAGATTCTCTGCACACTAGTATAATATTTGAATTAAATAAAGTAAACTTATGGTTAAGATCTAATAAGCTAAAACTTAACATCTCAAAAACTCATTCTATACTTTTTCAAAATAGGTCAGTAAAAAATCATATGAATCCAGTGTTATTAGATGGTGAAATTATAAAACAAGTTAATTTTACAAAATTTCTTGAAATCATTATTGATGAAAAATTAAACTGGAAACATCATATTGATCAAATTTGTTTAAAAATTTTTAAGATGACTGGAATATTGTATAGAATTTGTAATAATTTAACAATTGAGGCTATGATCAGCATATATCATACTTTGTGCTATCCACACCTTATATACTGCGTGTCTATATGGGCATGTACTTGGCCATCCTTTTTAAATAGAATAGTAATAGCTCAAAACAAATTTTTACGATGTATGTATTTTCTTAAAGAAATTTGATTTCACTGCTCATGTATTTTCTGAAGCTAGACTGATGAAGTTTTCTGACATTCATAAGTATTTCACATTATTATTAATATTTAAAACTAGAGAACATAATAATTCAATATTTAAGTTAAATGAGAATTTAAGAAATACCAGAAGTAACCATATTAATTTAATTTGTCCAGCATTCAGAACAACATTATTCAAAAAACAGTGTAGTCAGCTTTGGCCCTAGATTATTTAATAGTCTCCCTCAGGATAAAAAGTTTTTTTAACCACAATCAATATCCATAAATATAAGAAAGAAATAAAATCTTACCTGCTGTCTCAACAATAAATCCTACTTATGCAAATTTCCATAAATATGTACTCAACAGTATAACTGTCAATAATTTGTTCTCACATTTCTAACAAGGTAATAGTTAGAACGTCCGTTAAGGAGCTGCAGCTCAACGGACCATAGCTAATGTAAATCAAAACTATGTATGTATCATGTCATGACTGTACTGTATATTAGCAATAAATTTACTTACTTACTTACTTGCTTACACACACACACACACACACACACACACACACACACACAAAGGATATAAGTGTGGTATATGTGATTGTCTCACAACACAAGAGTGAACGTAGCCTGGTGGCGTGTACATAAGAGTGATCGGAGGTGTGAGAACCTCCACACTCCAAACGACAGAGCGGAACCACACAAAGGCCAGCCATAGCAGCCGCCAACGCATCCCACCACACACACGTAGCTACCAGGCCTGGCCCCAGTGACCACACACCCACATGCTCCCAGGAAGAGTAAAAAAATGGATAGACCGGTAAGAAATAAATTACCAAATTCAAAATATGTTGATGAGGCCCAGGAGCAAAGCCGAAAGTGGCCAGTCAAAGCATGAGTCCATCTTCAACAGGGCAACAATGCAAGGTAGATTGGTAATGTTGGAGAAGAGATTTGAGGAGTTGGTGAAGGAATTAAAAGTTCAGAGGAGTGAGGAGGAGCAGGATAGAGAATTCCGCAAGGCTTTGAAGGAAAGAGTTAAGAGACTGGAGGAAAATGAAAACGATTGGTGGATGAGAATGCACACTTGAGAGTGGAGGTTGAAAAATACAAGAGACGGTTGGAGGAGAAAATGGAGAGTAGTAAAGGAGAAAGATGACTTTAAGGAAATGATTAGTGAGCAGAATGAAAGGTTTGAAAGGAATGGGAACTGAAGAAAACACAATGGACTGAGTCGAGGGAAGCAGAGATGGTTGGATTACAAGAAATAATTAAAGATCAGTTGAAGGAAGACAAAAAGAAAGGTCCAAGGAACTGGTTAATGTAATGAAGAATAAGGAAACATTGATAAGGGAAATAGCAGAAAAGAAGAAGAGTGTGTTAATATTTGGGATGAAAGAACAAAATATAACATATAAGCCTAAGAGAATTAAGGAAGAATTAAAACGGTAAGAGATCTGTTCAAAAATCTAAATGATGATGAAAAAAAGACCTACAAGAAGAAGTGGAAGAGATCCATAGACTGGGTCCGTATAAGGAGGGAGTGAGCAGACCGATTAAAGTAGTACTGAAGTCACAACAATCTGGAGGATATCCTATATAGAACATCAAAGTTAAGAGAGATAGAAGGTTGTAAAGAGGTGTTTGTGAGAAAGAATAGAAATGAGGAAGAGAGGAGAAGATATAAGGAATTGGTGGAAGAGGCGAGAAGGAAAAATGATGAGCGGTCTGAGGAGGAAAGAGAAAAGTTTTTGGAGAGTTATAGGAGAGAGTCAGAAAGTGGTATGTGGAAAGAAGGAATGCGGAGGAACCCCTAGAGGGAGCAGTGGGTGGACCGTAATGTATACTAATATAGATGGGATACTGTCAAGTAGATTGGAATTGCAAGACTATATGATGGTGGAGAAGCCTGATATAGTGTGTTTGACTGAGACAAAATTGCATGAAAAACAAAGATAAATTTGGATAATAAATATAATATATGGAGAAAGGATAGAGAGTAAAGGTGGAGGAGGAGTTATGATTATGACGAAGAAATAAATAAATGTGGATAAGGTTTGGTATGGGAAGAACAACGCAGAAGTGATAAGCATAAGGATAAAAAGTGATGGAAAAGAATTAATAATCATGGTGACCTATGTACCTCCTAAAACAAATTCTTGGACATTAAGGGAATACGACAATATGATCAAGGATACTTTACAGAGTTTGGAAAGTGTATTATCTGGAAAAAGAAAGGTGATACTAGTAGGAGATTTTAATTGTAAGGAGGTGGATTGGGAAAATCTAGTAAGTGGTGTTGGAGAGGAAGCATGGGAGAGAGATTTCTTAATCTAATGATGGAAAATATGATGGAACAGAGGGTGAAGGAAAATACTAGATATAGAGGAGATGATGAACCGGCTAGACTGGATTTGGTGTTAACAAGAGAAGTGTACCTATGTGGAGATATACAATACAAATGTCCTTTGGGAAAGAGTGATCATGTGGTTATGGAAATGCAGATAGCAACAACACAGCGAAGGAAAGACGAGACATACAGGAGTGGTAGATTGAATTATAGAAAGATGGACACAGAAAGTTTGAAAAATTATTTCAGAAAATTAGATTGGGAGGAGATGTTACAAATCAGAGAAGTGCAAAAAAATATGAGATTTTTATGAAATATTATAAAGAAGGAGTTATGAAATTTGTACCAAAGTATAAACCGAGAGAGGAAGGAAGAAAGGATTGGTTTAATGCAACTTGTGTTAAGGCTAAGGAAAAGAGAGATGTGGCTTGGAAAAGATGGAAAAGAGCAGGAATATACTAAATAAGGAGAATTATAGAGTGGCGAGAAATGAGTATGTGAGGGTAAGGAGGAGGAAGAAAGAAAATTTGAAAAGATATTGTAGACAAGAGTAAGGAACATCCAAAATTGTTTTACAGGTTCATAAATGGTAAACTTAAAAGAGAGAGTCCATTGAAAGATTAAAAGGAGAGCAAGGGATAGTAGATGACCCTAAGAATATAGCGGAATTGCTAAATAATAGGTTTCAGCAAGTATTTACTAAAGAAACAATGTTTGTAAAGCCTCAGAATGTACAAGGAAATGTGCACATGGATGACATTAAGATACCTAAAAGGAGTTATATAAAATGTTGGAGGAACTTAAAGATGATAAAGCGATGGGACCAGATGAAGTTTCAGGAAAATTATTGAAGGAGTGTAGAGAAGAATTGATTGATCCATTATATGATATTATAAGGTGTTCATTAGAAACAGGGAAGTACCAGTAGAGTGGAAAAGAGCTGAAGTGGTGCCCATTTATAAGGGAGGCAGTAAGGAAGAGCCTCTTAACTATAGACCTGTGTCTCTAACAAGTGTGGTCGGTAAGATTTGTGAGAGGGTGATAAAGAAATATTGGATACGGTTCCTGGAGGATCATAAGTTATTATCGGATCATCAATTTGGCTTTAGGAAAGGGAGGTCATGTGTAACAAATCTACTGAGCTTTTATTCAAGAGTGGTTGACAAAATACAAGAGAGAGAGGGATGGATGGACTGTGTATATTTGGATTTAAAGAAAGCTTTTGACAAGGTACCTCACATGAGACTGCTATGGAAATTAGAGATTTATGGAGGACTGAAAGGAAAAGTGTTAAAGTGGATGGAAAACTACTTGAGATGGAGGGAGATGAGAACGGTAATAAGGGATGCAAAGTCGGACTGGTTGGTGGTGGAGAGTGGAGTCCCACAAGGCTCAGTGCTGGCACCAATACTTTTCCTTGTATATATTAATGACATGCCAGAGGGAGTAAACAGTTATATTAATTTGTTTGCGGATGATGCGAAGTTGTGTAGGTGTGTGAAGAGTGAAGAAGATTGTGAAATTTTACAGGCAGATCTGGATAAGATTTGGGAGTGGAGCAAGAGGTGGCAAATGGAATTTAATCTGAGCAAAAGTCATGTGATGGAGATGGGAAGAGTGGAAGACGGCCAAGAGGGTCATATAAGATGGGTGAAGAAGTAGTGTTGAAAAAGGTGGAAAAGGAAAAGGATTTGGGAGTGATAATACAAGACCATGGGCAGTTTGAGGCTCATATTGATAAGATGTTTGGAGAAACGTATAATTTGATAAAAATATTGGATTAGCCTTCCATTATATGGATAAAGATATGATGAAGAAATTAATTAGTACGGTAATTAGACCAAGATTGGAATATGCTGGAGTGGTTTGGTCCCCTTATAAAAAGAAGCATATAAGGAAGTTGGAGAGATTGCAGAGAATGGCAACAAAAATGGTTCCGGAATTGGCAGAAATGACCTATGAGGAGAGATTAAAAGAAATGAATTTGCTTACCTTGGAACAAAGAAGAGAAAGAGGAGATTTAATACAGGTTTATAAACTGTTGAACGGACTGGATGAAGTGGATAATGAGCAAATGATGTTGAGAGAGGAAAACTTAAATAGAACTACAAGATCGCATAGTAAAAAGATAGCCAAGGAATATGCTTGAAGGATGTGAAGAAATATAGTTTCCACAAAGATGTGTGGAGGTGTGGAATGGTTTGAGTGAGGAGGTGGTGTCAGCAAGGAGTGTGCATAGTTTTAAAGGAAAGTTGGATGTGTGTAGATATGGAGACGGGGCCACACGAGTATGATACCCAGGCCCTGTAAAATTACAACTAGGTGAATACAACTAGGTGAATACACACACACACACACACACACACACACACA
>NC_059268.1:21614053-21622326 GCF_017591435.1 Portunus trituberculatus | reverse complement strand
AGTGTGTACAACATGGTAGAAAGACATCTCTGAGCCAATTATCTGGCTTCAGTTGCCTATGAAAAATTCACATCATGAACATAGTTTGTGAGTTTGGATCATGAGTAGCAGAACTGTAAGTGCATGGTATGGACACTTATCATCAGAGTTTTAAAAGTAAATATTTATCTGATATAGTGTTGAAACTGGAGAATGCAGGAAAGAAAGTAAAACTGACAGATATGTGTTGAAATGTTTGAAGTTGATTTTCAATATGTTTGAATTGATTTATTTTACTATAGATAAAAATCAATTTACAATGCAGTACTTAGTGATTATGCAGGAGAGGAAACTGGCAAGGGAAGAAAAAAAAGAATTGAAAAAAAGCTCACTGAGTTGCGAGTAAAGATCATAAGAGTTATCCATAAATGAGGGACAATGTCTTGAAATTCTCTAGAAGTCAAGTTGTAGGAAGATGGAAATACAGAAGTGGACAGGGAGTTCCAGCGAATAGAGAAAGGGATGAATGATTGAGAATACATGCATGGTTAACTCTTGCATTAGTGAGTTGGACAGAATATGAGAGGAAGAAGAAAGTTGCAGCAAAGAGGAGGAGAGACAGTTAGCACAAAAATCAGCAAACAAAACACAAGAAGAGGCCACTGACATAGAGTGACTGCCAGTCTTGCTCATGGTTTTATGAGGGTGATGTCACCAATAAAGAATTACTGCAGAAAAAACTGTATGGTCCAAAACACTAAAAAGGCTCAATTAAAACAAAATATGTAAGAAATATCAAGATATATGTCAATTCAGTATTTCTACCATAAACTCACACTGGGATACTTGAAACTAAAACACAGCTTTCTTGTATGAAATAATGATGAACACATCACTTGTATACTGATTTATAAATGTATACATATGCAGTGAAAACTTAGAAAAAATATGAGCATTTATAAGTATAAAGAGAAAAAATGCATAATGAATTTAAAATTTGATAGCATTACATACATATATATATATATATATATATATATATATATATATATATATATATATATATATATATATATACAGGTTGAATAAATGGCAACCAATGAGAATTGGGACCATGGAAAGTTCAACTATAGGTGGTGAAAACGGATACATTTGACCAATTGTCACATAGAAAACAAAAATTTGACCAAGGAACCACAGCTGTTCACCAGTGTGAAACATTTCGAAATAATATGTTCCTTGATTGCCATTATATATATATATATATATATATATATATATATATATATATATATATATATATATATATAATATATATATATTTATTTATTTATTTATTTAGTTAGTTATATAGTTATACAATGTGTGACTGCAGCACTAACTCTGATCCGTAATGTGTTGAGGATATCGCCACGCCGCTGAGAGAGGACCTGGTGCCGCCACGACAAGAAGGAAAATACCTATGGTGTTACAGGGCCCGGGTAACTCTAAGTTAGTGTCCTGTTAATGTCCTACTGTCGCAGTGTTGAAAGTGAGGATATGGAGAGTGGTCCCTGAGAGGAGAGTGCGGTGATTGTTTTGGCCATAATCAGCTGACGATAACAAACATGGCGTAAACCAGAGACTTTGAAGGTTTTATAACTACGCCCAAAAGGACTGGAAAAAATTAGATATGGATGCAAGAATCAGGCACTGGAAAGTAAGTTCCTAAACATTTTGTCATAGAAGAAAATCTGGATAGAGTTCTAGAGAATGATTCGTTCAAAAAAGAGATCTATTTGTTAACATTAGCGAATAAAGAGCTATTGAAGGAAAAAGTACAGATGGAGAAAGAAAACCAACAACTAAGGAAACAATGTGAAGAGATGAAGGCTAAACTCCTGGAAATGGAGATGAAAATATCCGAAGGGGACTTGAGGAAGGAGGAATGCCTTACTTTAATTGATACCAGGATGAAAGAAGTGAACCATGAACATCAGGAGGTACAAAGGTTGTTTAGGGAAATAGTAAAAAAGCAGGAAGAGGAAAATAAAGGGATTACACAGAGGGAAATGGTAAAGGCACAGGAAAATGAGTATGTGGTGAGAGATATTGCTGAAAAGAAAAATGTGTGATCATAATAGGATTGAGGGAGAAACTAACAGGAACTGGCAGGACAGGAGGGATAAGGAAAATGACAGGATTAAGTCTGTACTGAACAAGATCTCTGTGGAAGAAGAGGACCTATATGCTGAGTAGAAGAAAGTGTGAGATTGGGAGCTTTTGAGAAGGCAAGAATAGACCATTAAAATTGAAATTAAAGTCTCAGGTGGCAGCAGGCCTTGGAAACTTAAGGACTTTGAGGAAACCAAAAGAATTGACATAAGAAGAAATATATCACAGCATGAGCGAATAAAAATGAAAGGAGCTTGTAACTGAAGTGAAGGAGAGGAATGACGAAAGAACAGAGGAGGAAAAGACCAAGTTTTTTTGGAGGATGAGAAATGGGAGGCTAAAGAAGTGGTGGATAAAACAGACGGAATAGACATTACATGGAAGAATGAGACTAGGAATGGAATACAAGTGACTTACGAATATAGATGGATTTCTGTCTAAGAGGCTAGAATGTATGGATTACCTAAGAAATAACGAACCGGACATAATGTGTGTAGTGGAAACAAAGCTAAGGCCCGAAATAAAGCTAGACTGGTTTGTTGTAAAACACTACAAAGTATGGAGAAATGATAGAAAAAATAAAGGAGGTGGTGGTATAATGGTTCTTACTAAGGAAGATCTGATAGTGAAGGAGGTGAACTATAGTAAGAGAAATGAGGAAGTGATAAGTATGCTTATAACAGATGGCAAGAGGGACATTAATATTATAACAGTATACATACCACCCAGAACCAGTGCTTGGGAATATGAACAGTACCAAATGGTGATGAGAAATACTCTAGACAGAATGAAGCAAGAACTCATCAGAAAGGATAGAGTGATGATAGTCGGAGACTTTAATTGTAAAGAAATAGTGTGGGAAGACTACAAGTGGTGAACGGTGGTGAGTGGGCAGAGGAATTGTTAAAGGTAGCAACAAATAACTTGATGACACAGTGGGTGAGATCACCAACAAGGTGCAGGGGACAAGATGTTGCAGCAAGGTTGGATTTGGTATTTACCAGGGCATCTCTAAAAGAGGAAATTGAACATGAATGTCCCTTGGGGAAAAGCGATCATGATGTCCTAAGCTTTGAGCTGGATACGGAATTAAGCACGAATAAGATTGTGGAAAAATTAAATTATATTAGGGCAAATTGTAACCATATAAGGGAGTTCTTTAATGAAATTGACTGGTCCGTGGTATACCAGGAAAGGATATGCAATTGAAATACGATAAATTTATGGATTTGTATAACTCTGCTGTGAAAAGTTTGTGCCATATCACAGAAAGAGGACTTTAAATAATAAACAGTGGTTTAATAGAAATTGTGAAGAAGCAAAAAAGAACAAAGAAAAGGCATGGAAGAAACTTAAGAAAACAGTGATGTATTATCAAGAGAAGTTTACAAAACAGCAAGGAATAGATATGTTGAAGTAAGGAGAACAGCACAGAAGGAATATGAACAGAGGGTGGTGGAAAACTGTGATAGTGACCCAAAAATGTTTTACAAATTCATAAATGGAAAACTAAATATAAGGGAGGCAATAGAAAAGGTAAAAAACGGGGAAGAAGTATATGAGGATGCTGGAGATATAGCTGAAATTTTGAACGACAACTTTTGCAAAGTGTTTACAAAGGAGGAGCATTTTATGGGAGGAAGGCCTACGGAAATAAAGCAAATGCAGGACATCATGGTTACTAAGGAAGATGTAAGGAAAATTATAAGCAATCTGGATATTAATAAATCAATGGGGCCTGATGGCATATCTGGGAGGTTGCTAAATGAATGTAAGGATCAATTGTTGAACCCCGTATTTGATATTGTGGAAACCTCCATACGAACAGGATTAGTCCCGAAAGAGTGGAAAAGAGCTGACATTGTGCCTATATATAAGAATGGTAGTAGAATGGAACCGCTAAATTATAGACCAGTATCGTTGACTAGTATATTGTGCAAGGTATGTGAAGAAGTAATTAAAGCTAAGTGGAGTGAGTATCTAGAAAGTGAAAACATTCTGAGTGAAAGACAGTTTGGTTTCAGAAAAGGAAGATCGTGTATCCAATTTATTATGTTTTTATTCAAGAGTGACTGACATACTACAACATAGAGAGGGATGGGTGGATGCTATCTACCTGGACTTGAGAAAGGCCTTTGATAAAGTACCACACAATAGACTGATGTGGAAACTAAAGAAGATTGGAGGAGTAAATGATAAACTAGCAAAATGGATGGAAAATTACTTAATGGGAAGAGAAATGAGAACAGTGGTGAGAGGAAGGAAGTCCGAGTGGAAGAAGGTAACCAGTGGAGTTCCACAAGGGTCAGTGCTTGGTCCCATCATGTTTTTGATTTATGTTAATGATATGCCAGTAGGAATTGACAGTTACATGAACATGTTTGCAGACGATACTAAAATTATGAGGAGAGTAAAGAATGTGGAAGATTGTAACAAGTTACAGGAAGATCTTGATAAAATATATGAGTGGAGTAAAGAGTGGCAGATGGAATTTAATATAGACAAGACCCATGTTATGAAAATGGGAAGAAGTAGATACAGACCAAACAGGGATTACAGGCTGGGTGATGAGAAAATTAAAGAGACCAATGAGGAGAAAGACTTAGGAGTAACTGCAAAACACTTTGTCACCGGAGAAACACATTAACAAGATTTTTGGAAAACATATAACATGCTTCAAAATATTGGCCTTGCATTCCACTACCTAGATGAAGGAATGATGAAGAAGATATTATGTACCTTAATAAGACCCCAGTTAGAATATGCAGCTTGTGTCTGGTCACCGACATGAAGAAAAATGTGAAGAAGGTGGAAAGGGTACTGAGGCTGGCAACAAGGATGGTACCAGGACTCAGGGAGTTAGACTATGAGGAAAGACTGAGGAAGCTGGGGCTGACCACATTAGAAGAGAGAAGAACAAGAGGAGACATGATAACTATGTATAAATTGGTGAACAAGATTGACATACTGGACAGAGAGTTGATAAAGGTGACCACAAGTAATCATCTCCGAGGACATGGAAAAAGCTAATAAAAGACATCTGTCTAAATGACGTGAGAAAATACAGTTTCCGCATCGTAGCATTGATAAGTGGAATAAACTGAGCAGTGATGTCGTTGACGGTGTGTGTCAATCAGATGAAAGAGAGATATGACAGGAATGGACAAGGAGACAGGACACAGAGAGCTTAGCTCGGGCCCTGTAATACACAAATAGGTAAAACACACACACACACACACACACACACACACACACACACACACACACACACACACACACACACACACACACACACACACACACACACACACACACACACATGAAGAAAGACGCGGTCGCTGAGCTCCGGAGAAATCATCTTTACTACTATGTTGCTGTTGCCTAAGAGTAACTAAGGTGGGAAAGGAGCATGTAATGTTTGTCCCGTCTCCATATGTTAACTGTTGAGAAGCAAGTAATGTCCAGGGAAGGTGAATTTTAACTGTAACCTGCGTTGGAACCATCAGCTGGGAGTTGTTTACATCTGCGCAACATGGCGGCCGTGAACTCGAAGAGAAATTAGACTTCACAGGCTTTCAAGGTACAATGGAAAAGAGCGTCTATGTCAAGAAAATTCTGGAGTTAGAAGGAAAATTGAAAACTGTTTGAAAAGTATGAACTGGAAAAGAGTCATGACAATGTGCTGAAAGAGTGCTGAAATGAAGAAGAAAATGCAGTACTGAAAGAGGAAGTTAAGTTAATTAAAGTGAATTGCGAAAATGTGGAGAATCTTTAGGAAAAGTGATGGAGAAGCAGGCTGAATGGAAAAAGTCAGGAAGTGGAAAGAAAGGAGGTAAATTACAAAGTTGCAAGTCTGGAAAAGGAAATCAAAGAGTCTGGGGAGAAAACTTTGGGCCTTGTTGAAATTATAGATCAACAGATCATAGAAGAGAAGATTGCTGAGAAAGTGGTGAAGGTTATTAAGTCAAATGAGACATTGGTGAGGGAAACTGTAGACAAAAAGAGATGTGTGGTGATATTTGGTGGAGGAGGATAAGACACCGAGTAAAATGGAGAGAGAGAAAACATAAAAAGGTGATAAATAATATCATTAATGTGGTGCAGGAGGAGGAAAAGACCTAGTACAAGAAATAGAGGACTTCCATAGAATTGGAAAGTTCACAAGAGAAGGTATGAGGCCAATAAGAATCAAACTTAAGTCACAAAAGGATGTAGATGAATTGGTGGAGAAGTCATGGAGGCTAGCCCAGCAGGAAACAACAAGGAAGATTTGGTTGAGAAGAGATCTCGGTGAAAAGGAAAGAGAAATGTTAAATGAGTTGAGAAAGGAGGCTTTGAAAAAATGAAGAGAGGACAGAAGAGGAGAAGAAAGAGTTTTTCTGGAGAATCTTGGATATGAGACTGAGGAAGTGGTTCATAACCCAGAAAAGTACAGCAAGAAAGGACTAAAGAAACTTACGTATGAGCGAATGTAATGTATTCCAACATAAATGGAGTGATATCGGGATTTTAGAACTCAACGATTACTTGAGGGACAAGAACCCAGATATTGTGGGTCTTACTGAAACAAAACTGAGAGAGGGAGAAGACCTGATGATGGTTGGAGAAGGAAATATAATGTTTGGAAAAGAAATAGAGTAGGTAAGATGGGAGGAGGAGTGATGTTGCTGGTTAAAAAGATATAAAGGTGGATCAAGTGAAAGAAGGTATGGGAAAGGCAGAAGTGCTAAAGATCAGAGCAGAAACTAATGAAGGAAAAAGAGGCACTACATAGTGGTGTACGTACCACCTAAGACAAATGCATGGTCAGTACAGGAATATGAAGAAATGATAAGTGATACAGGAACATGTCTGGAAGAAATGTTGGGTGGCTGTGAACGAACTATAATGATGGGAGATTTTAATTGTAAAGAGGTGTGTTGGGAGGACTGGTCAATGGAAGGATCAGAGACAACATGGGGAAATACACTATTGACACTGGCAATGGAAAATGTGTTAACTCAGTGGGTCAAAGAAGATACTAGGTTTGGAGGAGAGGGAGCATCGTCAAGACTGGACTTGGTCTTTAGTACAGAGCCAATGGTCATTGAGGAGATGAGGGTGGAGTGCCCTTTAGCAAAGAGTGATCATGCAGTTTTGGAGTTCAAGGTGATAGATGAAGAGAAATCTAGAAGAAATGAAGAATATAAAGTGGGAAGATGGAATTATGCCAAGACAGATTTTGGAAACCTAAAGAAATTCTTTCAAGAGACAAATTGGATGAAATTCAAGAGTGCTAAGGGAGCAAATGAAAAGTGGAAGGAATTTATAAAAATATACAAAGAAGGTGAGAAAAATTTGTACCAATAAGACAACATAGAGAAGTTGGAAAGCAGGACTGGTTTAACGATAGATGTGAAAAGGCTAGAACAAGAAAAGAGGATGCATGGAAGAGGTGGAGAAGGAAAAGACGGATTAAGCAGTGGAAAGTTACAAAAGAGCAAGAAATGAATATGTGTTGATTAGAAGAGAAGAAAGAAAGAAACAAGAAAAGGATATAATTGATAAATGTAAAGACCAACCAAGGCTTTTTACAGACATGTGAACAACAACATCAAAAATAGAGAAAGTATTGAAAGTTTAGAAGTAAATGGAGTATGCAGTGAAGATCCCAGGAAATGGCAGAGGCTATGAATGGATGCTTTCGGAAGGTATTCACAAAGGAGACTGCTTTTGACAAACCACTGGTAATGGAACAGAAAGGGATTATGAAGGAGTTTCAAGTAACTGTGGAGGAGATCAAGAATATGATGGGGAGTTTAGAAGTGAGAAAAGCTGTGGGACCTGATGGGGTATCAGGATGGATTTTAAGAGAATGCAGGAGCAACTGGCAGAAAAAGTTTGTGAAGTAATTGATGCCTCATTAAGGGAAGGTGTAGTGCCCCAAGACTGGAAAAGAGCTAACATTGTCCCAATTTATAAATCAGGTAACAAGAGAGACCCATTGAACTATAGACCAGTGTCACTTACAAGTGTGGTAGCTAAGATGTGTGAGAGGGTGGTGAAGAATAGATGGACAGACTTCTTGGAGAAAATGACATACTTTGTGAGTGTCAATTTGGTTTTAGAAAAGGGCGTTCATGCACGACAAACCTGATATG
>NC_059268.1:21607744-21613553 GCF_017591435.1 Portunus trituberculatus | reverse complement strand
TAAATACGACAACCATTATCGCTTCCCAGATATGTTGGGGTTTTATCTGGCTTGCTACAGTTTCCTGGCGGGAGGATACAGCGCCCGAGGAGAATGCCCTTCACCTCGTTTCCTCGCCGCTATAATTCAATCGGCAGTCAATATTATACACTTGCCTAATATTGTTACGTAATTGTGTGGTCGACGGCCCGTGTACCCTGTTGGCTGATGGGCCAGGTCTGTTATATGACTTGTGCCACATGCTTTTACTTAGCCCCATATGCAAACACTTCTCATGTAATCCATAATGGCACCTCGAGACCACTCCTCGGTTGTCACCAGTGTGTGTGTGTGTATGTGTGTGTGTGTGTGAGTGTGTGTGTGTGTGTGTGTGTGTGTGTGTGTGTGTGTGTGTGTGTGTGTTTGTACATATATATGAATAATAAGGTATACGTTTAATAGTTGGGTATATTTGGAAAAGCGTTCATAGGAGATTGTTTTGGTGGTGGTGGCGATGGTGGTGGTGGTGGGTGTAGGCGTAGTCGTGCAGGGCCACACCATTGCTATACTGGCTCCATCACTGCGCGCGGTGTGAGGCGGTGGCACTTGTCCCACACCAAATAAATCAGTACTGTTACTGCACCGCTTTGAGAACAATGACAGGAACGCCTAGACCTTCCCTGTGTGTGAGGGTGGAGGTGGTGGCGATGGTGGTGATTGTGATCCTCGTGGTGGAAGGAGGCGTAATCGACCTGCTGAGTGGAAGAAAACGTCACCACCATTGTGATATCCGTCATCTTTGTCCAACTCACCTCGCAGACTCCCTGAAATGACCTGACCAAGAAGCGATGCGTTCCCCTCCTGCCGGCGCCTGGGATAGGAGGGGAGTGGGGAGGGGAGGTGCAGGTGGAGAGGGATGGGCAGCGTCACCATCCACTTCAAGGCAGATTTGGGTGGAAGGGAAGCGAGGCTGGAGACAGGCTGAGAGATGGGCTAATCCGTCATGGCCTGCCGCGCCTCTCCTGAGCTTCTGCCCTTCTTCTGTGTGTGTGTGTGTGTGTGTGTGTGTGTGTGTGTGTGTGTGTGTGTTCTATATATAATTTTTGGTAGAAAGACTTTATTTTGTAATTTTCCTGTCCGAAAAGTGTCATGATTTTTATGTTTACTCTTTAAAAAGTGTCTGTTTTCTGTATGTCCTCCATGAAAAGTGTGTATTTTCTTATAAACTGGTATTTCAAGTGGGCCTTCTTTTTAATCTTTTGTTGCCCTTGGTTGGTTTTCCTTTTGCATACAACTATGCCATCTGGTGTTCACAAATCGACTTTTCTCTGCAATGCATGTTTCCACTGATGGAGGCGACACATGTTGAAGTGACAGGAGTGAGACAAAAGCGCCTCTACCCCCCCGCAGTGTTCTCCATTCTTCTTTCATCGTCTGCTGGTGACACATTCAGGTTATGTTCTTGGTGAATAGCTGAAAACTTGGCGGAAGGGGGACGTCATGTGTGCGGCGCATTAATTCAGGAGGTAAAGTGGCGTGTTATCCACTGCAGCGCCCTGTGTTAGCTGCTATTTTTCCCTGGCATCACTAATTTCCATCCTCGTAATTGTATCACCTTATTTTTTGCACTCCCTACCACCGTTACATTATTCACTCTGCTTGGCTCATACTTCTGCCTCTTCTTTCCGTCAGAGCTTCCTTGTTATGTAATCTTTTCTCTCTCTCTCTCTCTCTCTCTCTCTCTCTCTCTCTCTCTCTCTCTCTCTCTCTCTCTGGCGTATCTGATGTCTCGATATGAATTACAGAAGCTACTGGCTGAGTTATAAATTTAATCAGCGTCTCTCTCTCTCTCTCTCTCTCTCTCTCTCTCTGTTATCAATTTTTCACCATCGTTTTAGTTGCATTTCTTCCATTGTTTTATTTCATATATGTTGTTTTGTGACGTTTAGTAATAATTTAACCTTTGCTCTTCAATTTGGTTCTTCATCTTTCATTTCAAGCTTCGTTCGTTATTCTTTCTGTCATTCTCCAGTTCACATATTCTTTCCTAATTTTGGTTCGTTCAATATCTTCTTGTCTCTGTCTTTGTCTCAGTTGGCACGCTTTTATGCCCTTATTTTTATCTCTCAAACTCATCTTTTTCACCTCTCAGTTATTCACACTTCCATTGCTAGTTCATCCTTGACCTCTCATCCCATTGTACCTTTCTCTTCATCTAGCACTCACCTTCCAAACACTCGTCTCATAATCTCTTACTGTTTCTGATTCTCTTTTTATTCCTAACTCTACATTTCATTCCCTTGGTGGTGACTCCGTTATTGATGTATTGGCTCTCTTCGTTAATTTACCTTGCCATTAATTAGTCAGTAGGTTCAGGAGTCTCTCACTACCTCTCTTTGGCTGTAGGTTTCATATTTCACATTCCTTCCCTTTTCCTCTAATTAATTTCATCCGCTGCCTCTCTGTAGACTAATAACCAGAACAGGGATATCACCAGCTGTGCTTTTGTTATGCCTTCACCGAGTCTTTATTGGCCTTTCAAATGGTAGTCTGCCTTATCCGTGTGTTTACTTTTTTCCTCCTCTCCGTTTCTCTTTTTTTTTTTTTTTATACCATGTGGGCTTTTCATGGGAATTTCTGGGCTAAAGGGGATACTTTTTGGGGTACCTCCTATCTCAAAGCCCACCTGCTAGGAAACCATTGCCCCGAATGAGGAAGCCCAATCTACACTCGGACCGTTGACAGGATTCGAACCCGTGCGCTTGCGGACTCCTCGGACCCCAAAGCACGCATAGTTTCACTGTACCACGGCGGGCCCCCTTTCTTTCTCTGTCTGTCTACATCTCTCTCTCTCTCTCTCATAGATTTACCAATAGTAGGCAGTGAACAGGGAAGTGTAACAAAGCGATAAAATAATATAGCACAGTTGTTTCCTTGCGCTGGTCTGCTGGTGGTCGGGTGGGTGGGGGGGTGGGTGAGGAAGGGAGCCCACCTGTCCATTACAATGCCGGGGCGAAATTTCTGCCTGACTTCTGTTCCCGCGGCTGGAGGTCCTAATTGACAGGACTTGTTTCTCGCTGTCTGGTTTGATGCGGCTTAGTGGAATGACGATTTCTCTTTCAGGAATAAAGGTACAATTATTCTGAGAGAGACTCGAAGGCTGTCTTGTCCAGCTCTTGCCTGTTTTAGCGTGTATAGTGTCTGTAATGAATACGTGGTGAGCATCGGGTTTCTTTCAACTGGCGAGTGTGTGTGGACTGTGGAGGCTGCATCCCCGTGCAGCGACTCATTTCGAACTGAACGCTGTCCTCTATTGACATTCATTCGTATTATGTTTGGCCGATTGCACCGCCGCTTGGCTACTTATTTCTCAACCACCGGCAGAGGATTGTTGGCAAAGCAGATCGTATATATTTCAAATCCATTAAAGATTGTTGATAAATGTTCTCGAAGTAACGTGTCTGCTGGCGATGCTCATGAGTCCCAGCACGCCCGCGCCACAAGGAGATTTTTCAGAAGAGATGCTGATTCTGACACGACTCCATGACTCAGCGTTGCAATCAGGCGTGACGACGTACACATGCAATTACTTTGGAAGACTTAATACGTTTAGCTTATTGTGGAATTCGTATCGTAGAGTTTCCACGAAAATGGACATGAATATTATTACATACCATCTTTATCTTGTCTTGTGAGCAGCTCTGAGCAACACCACAGCCACAATCAATTAGGAATACTTTTTTTTTATTCATAATAGTGGGCTTTTCACGGGAATTTATGAGCTACAAAGGGTACTTTTTGGGGTACCTCCTATCTCAAAGCCCACCCGCTAGGAAATAGTTGCCCCAAGTGAGGAAGCCCAGCCTACACTTGGACCATGGACAGGATTCGAACCCTGTGCACTTGGAGACCCCTCGGACCCCAGAGCACGCATGTATTCCATTAAACCACGGTGAATAGAGTTAAAATCCCATCAATAAAGCCATTTCCAGATATAGATTTATGCTGGGAAACTTTAGAGGCCAAAACAAAATGCAATGCTAATGAAATTCAAACCGTTGGAGGGAACCGAACCGGACGGACAGACAGACACCGAATAGCATTAACAAAGGTCGAATCATTTAGGAAAATCTGGTTCAGGTCATTGTTGTGCTGCGGTGGACACAAAAATCTGATTGGGTCACGGGACAACAAAGGAAGAAAAAGGAGAAAAAACAGCGGGAGAATACCAGACTCTTGTCACTGATTGCTTCATTTGGAAACAAGGAACATTAGCAACGTGTGGAGGGCAGACAGGACTGACCTCACCTTACCTCACCTCGCTTCGCCTCGGCCTTTCCCTCATTCACTTCTCGTCCTTCTTAACAAACAGAGAGGTGATAAGGGGAAAGGAATAAATATGACAGGAAGAAAAGTGTCCATGGGAAGTATGTCAAAGTTTTAGACCATTGAATAACGGAGTATGCCTCCCCTCCTCCTGCGGCCTCGCTGCACAAGGCTTTCTTTTCTCTCGTCCCTATTCTGTCCAACTCTCAAGCGCAATAGTTAACCAGTACTCTCAATCATTCATACCTTTCTCTGGTAAACTCTGGAACTCCCTCCCTGCGTCTGTATTTCCGTCTGTATTTACGACTTGACTTCTTTTAAGAGGGAGGTATCAAGACATTTTTCTTCAATTTTGGCTAACTCTTTACCTTTCTTTTAGGGAACCAGCACTCAAGTGGCCCTTTTCTTTTAATATTTTGTTGCCCTTGGCTGGTTTCTCTCCTGCATAAAAAAGAGGCAATGTTATGTTATGGTTAGGTTATGGTTATTTTATGGTTAGGTTCTGGTTACGTTATGTTATGGTTATGTTATGTTATGGTTAGGTTATGTTATGGTTATGTAATCCTGTGTTAAGTTTGCTAGTCTCATTTTAGCAGTGGCCTTCTTTTCCAGACACTTGTTTTTCGTTTTATGTGAACTGACGGCTCGGAACAGAGAGAGAGAGAGAGAGAGAGAGAGAGAGAGAGAGAGAGAGAGAGAGAGAGAGAGAGAGAGATTCCCTATGATCCCAAAAAGTAAACAGAACCCAACTGAATTTTTGTGGGACTAGTTCAATACACTGTCTGAAATTTATCATGCACGAGCCTTTTACTCTGAAACAATACTCGTGTACAGCACCATCAAGAGAGAGAGAGAGAGAGAGAGAGAGAGAGAGAGAGAGAGAGAGAGAGAGAGAGAGAGAGAGAGAGAGAGAGAGAGAGAGAGAGAGAGTAGAATATTCATGTCGTACTGTAAAGGATGAAGGTAATGGATGTATTCATGTGTGGATTATTTGTTCATTTGAGGTGAAAGGGCGGGGCGTGTTTTTTTTTTCTCTCTCTCTCTCTCTCTCTCTCTCTTAGTCCTTGGTCACAGTCATGCACGGCCAGGTGAGGCTAAAGAAGAGAGAGAGAGAGAGAGAGAGAGAGAGAGAGAGAGTGCTTGTACATTTTATGGGAGTGGTGGTGGTGGTGGTGGTAGTGGTGGTAGTGGTAGTAGTGTGTGGTGGTGGTGGTGGTGGCGGCGGTGGTGTACGTTGGTGGTGGTGGCGATGGCGGCGGCAGGTCTCCTCGACTCATCAACCTTTAAGTCCCTGGGCGGTGCAGTACCTGTCTTATAAAGCCTCATTACCTTCCCTTCAGACCCAATTTACTTACCCTTCCCCTCCACTTCATCTCTCCTCTCTCCTTATCTTACTTCCTCTTATACCTTCCCTTCCTATTTTCTTTACGTTTTTTTTTTCTTTCATCCCCTTCCTTTTTCTCCTCCCTTCCTTCTCTTCCCTTCTCACCGTATGTTTAATCAC
>NC_059268.1:21599183-21607244 GCF_017591435.1 Portunus trituberculatus | reverse complement strand
TTTTGAGACAGTTTGGCATGTTTTGAAAGCATTTTGAGACAGTTTGACATGTTTTGAGGGCATTTTAAGACAGTTTGGAGGGCATATTGAGATAGTTTGGTATGTTTTGAGGGTATATTAAGAAAATTTTGGAGGTTTTTAGGGAAATTGAAGACAGTTTGGCAGATTTGGAGGGCATATTAAGGTAGTTTGTTATGTTTTGAGGGAAATTTGAGACAGTTTAGCTGGTTTTGAGGCCATGGTAAAATAGTTTGGCATGTTTTGAACACATTTTAAGACAGTTTGGCATGTTCTAAGGGCATATTAAGACAGTTTGACATGTTTTCATGACATATTAAGAGAGTTTGGCAGATTTTAACTGCAATTTAAGAAAGTTTGACAGGTTTTGATGGCATTTTAAGACAATTTGGCAGGTTCTGATGACATTTTAAGACCACTGCTTCAATAACACTGAATTTATGGCCTCCACACACTAAAACACTAAGGTCTCTCTCTCTCTCTCTCTCTCTCTCTCTCTCTCTCTCTCTCTCTCTCTCTCTCTCTCTCTCTCTCTCTCTCTCTCTCTCTCTCTCATGTTTTGAGGACATTTGAACCCTTGGCTTACGGTGGATGAATTTATTTTCCGTTCCCTACTCACGGGTAATTTTGAAATATCAGAAATATCAGTTGGTTTCAGTCACTATATGATCCAGTAATTCATTATCGAGCAATGCCAAGAAATAATGACACAGCCCCGCGCCAATCTTCAAATGTCAAGCGGGAAAAATCATGATTACCGATACGATCGCCGTCTCTCTGGACGGAACAATATCATCATTCATGTACGATCACCGTAAGCCAAGAAGGGTTAAGATAGTTTGTCAGGTTTTGAGGACATTTTAACACAATTTGACATCTCCTCCTCCTCCTCCTCCTCCTCCTCCTCCTGTGCTAATACAATTACTATTATTACTATCCCAGTGTGACCTGACCTGTGTGACCTCTGACCTTTGCCACAGGATTCCCTGGAATGTGACTTCACTGTGACCCGAGAGGAGGTACCTCGGCCACTCAACGCTGAGGTCACACGGCTCTCTTCCTTATGCAGGTCAGTGGTGTGGTGTGAGGTGTGGGGAGGTGTGGTTAGGTTACATTAGGTTAGGTTGGGCAGTTAAGGTTTTGAGGGAATTTTGAGGCAGTTTGTCATGTTTTGAGGGTATATTTAAACAGTTTGGCATATTTTAAGGGCATTTTAGATAGTTTGGCATGTGTTGAGGGTATTTTGAGACAGTTTGATGTGTTTGGTGGGCAGTTTAAGACAGTTTAGTATATTTTGAGACAGTTTGGCATGTTTGAGGATATTTTAAAACAGTTTGACATGTTTTATGGCCATATTGAGATAGTTTGGCATGTTTTAAGGGCATTTTGAGAGTTTGACATTTTTAGGGCATTTTAATACATTTTGGCAGGTTTTGAGAGCAATTTAAAACAGTATGGCTGGTTTTCAGGGTATATTAAGACAATTTGAGAGGTTTTGAAGTGAATTGAAGACAGTTTGGCAGGTTTTCAGGGCATATTAAGACAGTTTGGTATATTTTGAGGGCAATTTTAGACAGTTTGGCAGGTTTTGAGGCCAATTTAAGATAGTTTGACATGTTTTGATGGCATTTTAAGACAGTTTGGCAGGTTTTGAGGGCATATTAAGGCAGTTTGGCAGATTTTGAGTGCAATTTATATATATATATATATATATATATATATATATATATATATATATATATATATATATATATATATATATAGTTAGGCATTTTGCATTATTGTAAATAACAGCATATTCTTATTTGATTTATAATTAACAGTGGTAGTGGTAGCCTTTTCCAAGATATCATACTGGAATAGGTGGAAGCTTGAATTATATATGTATATTGATTTTAATGCAAGTTTAATTTTTGAGTTACTTGTGTTAACCTAAGGATGTAAAATTTCCATAACTAAGAAAGTAACAATTCTGTTTTGTAATCATGTGCATTGTGTATAATTTGTTGCATATTAATTATTTAAGATCATAGCAATACACTAGAAATTTAGAATAAACAAAAATTTTTTCTATTTAATTGAAAAGATTAGGTGAAAGCTCATTTTTCTGAATTGGTCTACTAATGTGTAAGTACATCTTTAATTTGAGACAGATTTGGCATGTTATGAAGCCATTTTAAGGCAGTTTGTCATGTTTTAAGGACATTTTAAGACAGTTTGGTATGTTTTGAGGGCATTTTAAGATAGTTTGCCAGGTTTTGAGGAAATTATAAGACAGTTTGATATGTTTTGATAGGATTTTAAGACAGTTTTGCATGTTTTGAGGTCAGTTAAAAAAGTTTGACATGTTTTAACGGCATTTGAGTTGCGTTCAGTTCAGTTTACAAAATAGTGAAGGTGACTCAATATAAACAGTGCACCTCTCATTACAGGAAAGTCAAGTCCCTGAATGCTGCCAAGGAGAGACACTGCTGCTGGAACACTGCACCACCAAGCCAAGACAAGACAAGCCACAACACAACACAAGCCTTCTACAACACCTACAGCCATCAGCAACACCCAGAGTACAAGACAACACCTGGAGCCATGAAGAATAGTTAGGATAGATTAGCAGTTTGGCATTTTTAATTATAAGGACATTTTAAAACCATTTGACATGTTTTTATGGTATTTTAAGACCATTTGGCATGTTTGTATGGTATTTTAAGACCATTTGGCATGTTTTTATGGTATGTTAAGACCATTTGGCATGTTTTTATGGTATGTTAAGACCATTTGGCATGTTTTTATGGTATGTTAAGACCATTTGGCATGTTTGTATGGTATTTTAAGACCATTTGGCATGTTTTTATGGTATTTTAAGACCATTTGGCATGTTTTTTATGGTATATTAAGACCATTTGACATGTTTTTATGGTATTTTAAGACCATTTGGCATGTTTTTATGGTATTTTAAGACTATTTGGTATGTTTTTATGTTTTAAGACCATTTGACATGTTTTTATGGTATTTTAAGACCATTTGACATGTTTTTATGGTATTTTAAGACCATTTGGCATGTTTTTTATGGTATTTTAAGACCATTTGGCATGTTTTATGGTATTTTAAGACCATTTGGCATGTTTTTATGGTATTTTAAGACTATTTGGCATGTTTTTATGGTATTTTAAGACCATTTGGCATGTTTTTGAGGGCATTTGAAGAAAGTTTGGCTATGGTAATACCCTTTTTGACATTAACCCTTCAGTACCATGACACATTTCCATATTCCTTGTGGTGACTATTTGGTGATTTTGTACAGCTTCACAAACTCATGTGGGGATGAAAATTGTGAAGACTGTGGCCATTAATTTTGTGACCTTCATAGACCTTCAATAATGTCAATAAAATGGTCTAATGGTGCACAAATCTCAAGGTAAAATGTGTCCCAGTACTGAAGGGGTTAAGAAGGGTGTATGGAGGTGACAAGATTAATGGGCACAGTCTTCACTATTTCAATCCCCCACATGAGTTTGTGAAGCAAGTGTTGGATTCTCTGGACAAAGATGCAGTGTGCTTGTTAAGAGATTCACTCAGCACTCACTCACTCCTTCACTTACTGAACTCAGAGGGAATGAAGAATGTGCATTGTTGCTGCTTGTGTGTCAGACAAAGGCCTGTATTCACAAACACTTTGGTGTCTCAACAACACGCCTTCCAAGGCCACAGAGATCACTGGCAGGGTTTTCATGAGTGTTTCTCCACTTAATATTGTAGAAATGTCACTCTGCCTCAGGAACCATAAAATACCCTTATTCTCTCACCACCACTGTTTTCCAAGGCCACACAGATGACTGGCAGGGTTTTCAAGACTGTTTCTCCACTTAATAATACAGAAATCTTGTCATTCTGCCTTTACAACTCTCTCTCTCTCTCTCTCTCTCTCTCTCTCTCTCTCTCTCTCTCTCTCTCTCTCTCTCTCTCTCTCTCTCTCTCTCTCTCTCTCTCTCTCTCTCATGGCAATGAAAAGATGTAATGGTACACAAATCTCAAGGTAAAAATGTGTCCCAGTACTGAAGGGGTTAAATAGTGAAGACTGTGGCTATTAATCTTGTCACCTCCATAGACCCTTGCTAATGTCAATAAAATGGTCTAATGGTACACAAATCTCAAGGTAAAAATGTGTCCCAGTACTGAAGGGGAAAAATAGTGAAGATTATGGCCATTAATCTTCTGCCTTCCATAGATCTTTCCAAGTGTCAATAAAATGGTCTAATGGTACGCAGATCTCAAGGTAGAAATATGTCCCAGTACTGAAGGGGTTAAAATAGTGAAGACTTGCCATTATTCTTCTGCCCTCTATAGACCTTTCCTGATGTCAATAAAATGTCTAATTGTACACAAATTTCAAGGTAAAAATGTGTCTCAATGTTGAAGGGGTTAAAATAGTGAAGAATGTGGCCATTAGTCTTCTGACGTCTATAGATCTTTCCTACTGTCAATAAAATGGTCTAATGGTACACAAAATCTCAAGATGTTCCAGTATTAAAGGGGTTAAAATAATGAAGAATGTGGACGTTAATCTTCTGACCTCTGTAGACCTTTCCTAATGTCAATAAAATGGTCTAATGGTACAGAAATGTCAAGGTAAAATGTGTCCCAGTACTGAAGGGGTTAAAATAGTGAAGACTGTGACCATTAACCTTCTGATGTCTATAAACTTTTCCTAATATCAATAAAATGGTTTAATGGTACACAGATCTCAGGGTAAAATGTGTCCCAGTACTGAAGGGGTTGAAATAGTGAAGACTGTGACCATCAACCTTCTGATGTCTATAAACTTTTCCTAATATCAATAAAATGGTTTAATGGTACACAGATCTCAGGGTAAAATGTGTCCCAGTACTGAAGGGGTTGAAATAGTGAAGACTGTGGCCATTAATCTTGTGATCTCCATACACCTCTCCATTTTATTGATATTAGCAAGGGTCTATGGTGGTCAAAGGATTAATGGCCACAGCCTTCACTATTTTAATCAATTCAGTACTGGGACACATTTTTACCTTGAGATTTGTGTACCATTAGACCATTTTAATGACATTAGCAAGGGTGTATGGAGGGCACAAGATTAAGGTGTGTGTGTTGTTTTAAAAATGTTGTTTTCATGTATATTATTACTATTTGATTGTTTACTTTGATTGCTCTCTCTCTCTCTCTCTCTCTCTCTCTCTCTCGAAATTTATTGTAGACTTAAATTCTTTTATATAATATATATTATTAAGTTGAAAATCATTGTAGACTATTTTTTTTTATACTGTTAAGTTGAAAATTTGTGTAGACTTTCTCTGTATTCTTTGTATATATATTGTTTTATTCAGTTGAAAATATTTGTGGGTTTTTTTTGCAGGCAATGTGTAATAATGTCAAAAATTGAATAAAAGTGTAGGGAGACTCTTGTATTTAATTTTAGCTCCAATATGCATCCACCTTATCTCCGGAGACTCTTTAGAGTATTTTCGACTTAGTACAGTTTTTAGGGGTCATTTTTGGGTTTTTTGGCCAGTTTTTTACTAATTTTTCCTAATTTTTGGTCAGTAGTGCAGTATTTTGGACCATTTTTTTTTCTGAGGTTCGACTTAGTACAGTTTTTAGGGGTCATTTTTGGGTTTTTTGGCGTTTTTTACTAATTTTTCCTAATTTTTGGTCAGTAGTGCAGTATTTTGGACCATTTTTTTTTATCTGAGGATTTTCCAGTTTTTTTTTTCTTAATTTACGTTGCTATTCAATTTTATCCCTCATAAGGAGTCATTTTGTTCATATTAGTTCATCCTTTTTTTGTATTGCTCATGATAATAAATAAAAAGCTTTAAATTATTAATCAGTGTGTTTTTATTTCTGCCATGTATGTTAAGAGAGTGGGAGGTTAATGGCGGCAATATTGGTGTGAGACAGTGACCTCAGCCAGCTTGAGGCGACTCTCAAACCACCCATGCACAAATATTCCCAGGAAAGCAAATTTACCAAAACAAAAAGATTTCTACACAATTTATTATTTATTGACAACAGCTCTTAGTACAGTGAGAACACCACAATGAGGCAGTGAAGACAGTTTATTACAATGGAGTAATGGCACCACACCACACCACCCACAGTACCACAGTGAATGAGGGAAGACTGACTGTCACGCTGCCCGCAACTCCTCCCCCGTCACCCTGGCCACCAACACCCACAGTAGGTGATGGCCGCGCAGGGTCAAGGTGCCGTGCATAATCCTTGATGGTGGTGGTGTTGGGACGGCGGCGGAAGGTGTGAGATGTGGAGCCGAATCTCGCTGGACGGCGGCAGTGGTGGTGGAGTCCCTTGATCGCTACACTCAGGCCTTGGATCGCCAATTCCTGTAATGGACAAACAAATTAACAAATGAATAGATTATCTGCACATGTACCACGCCACACTGTCCTACAATACACACTTCACTGCCTCAATCAGCCTCTCACTCGCCCCCCTCTCTCGTTAACACTGTCTTACACTCGCTTACACCCTTCTCCCTGCGTCTCCAGTGTCTACGTACATCTAGCATCCCGGCCCATTAATGTCATAACACTCGCATCCCTTCATTCTCACACCCCCCACACCAGTCTGGGTAAGCCACACCACGTCACACCCTCAAAACTTTCCCCACACCCGATCCTTCCACATCCACACAACCAATCTTGCCACACACTCATCCACCTGGTTAGTGAAATCTACGTAGTGTCTGGGCGCGATGCAAGACAGTCCTCTGATGTTGCGGTAGTGGTGAGGCAGAGGTGTTGATCGTGGGCGTTGTCAGTGAAGGTGTAGTGCAAGGTAGAGTCTCTCCTTGATAGTAGAGGGGACGCATTACCGCTGTGGAGTCAGGCCTTTGGATCGTCAACGCCTGTAATGGACAAATATGGAACAAAACAGCATTATCTTGTTCACTAATTTCGTCTAACACGTCACATTGTCTTAAAACTCCTCCACTGCCCACAGCCTTTCACTCGTCTCCACACAGTTCCACCACCACCACCACTCCTTACACGTCTTCTCCACTCTTATCCATGCTGTCCTAACCGTCACAAACATTCGCACCACACCCTCTCAAGTCTCTCTCCTCCATTTTTATCACATTGATTCAGTTCCCAGCCTGCCTCCTGGAGCCACGATCCATTCACGCTCCCTTTAGTCCTCCCCACCTATTCTCATCCCCACGTCACTCGTCAATCTCTTAGTCCATTTATACTCCACTTATTCCACATATCCACCATTCCCGTCCTTTCCACTCCACTTCCCTATCACAACATACTCGCAGTCGTTGTCATGAACAGGGCAGCGTCTGTAACACCTATAACATAACATAACATAAATAATAGGATAACAAAGGGCCACCAGGGCCCATCTAGGTTATCCTGTATCAGTCGCACAGCGACCTCGTCATCAGTACTTAAAGATACACTTACAAGTACACAATACATTATATACTAATTCTAAATATTTGGCCCATTAACAGGGCTAAGTCCTGCAGCGAATTCCTCTACAATCTGTGATCCCCATACATGGGGATCATGTCTTGTTTAACTATAGTAAATTTCTTATAAAAACTATCATGCAGCGCTATACATATTTATAAATCTAATAAATTTAAGTGCTTATCTAATCTGTTTTTAAACATTGTCAAACTAGTGCTATTTACAACCGTCTCTGGCAATGCATTCCAGAAGTCTACCACCCTATGACTAAAGAAATATTTTCTTATATCTAACCTGCACATGCTATCTTAGTATCTGCAAACTTTGATACTTTGCTAATAATTCCTATATCTAAATCGTTAATGTACACCAAGAAAAGAAGAGGTCCTAGCACTTATCCTTGAGGTACCCCACTAACCACTTCCTTCCACTCAGACATTGCCCCATTTAATACTACTCTCTGTTTCCTATCAGAAAGCCATTCACTAATCCAATCAACTAACCTACCCCCTATCCCATGTAGTCTCAATTTGTACACTAGCCTCCTATGCGGTACCTTATCAAACGCCTTGCT
>NC_059268.1:21591683-21594183 GCF_017591435.1 Portunus trituberculatus | reverse complement strand
TGACTCCAGTTCTACTCTCTCTCTTAGCTGGGTTTCAGTTACACAGACTACCTCTACATTCCATACATTCATTTCCCTGCTGAGGTCTTCCATTTTTCCAACATCCCATCCTCTCACATTCACATCCTATCCTCAGACACCCTTTCTTTCTCGTCAGTCACTCCCTTTCACACTCCTACCTCTTTACCCTCATCTCACACAATCTCTCTGTCGCGGTCACCCATTCAAGAAACCTTCTGCACTTCACCTACCGTCAACTTAAGTGGAGAGGCTGTTCCATACTCAACCTCACACACCCTCCTCGGACTGCGGCTAGATGGCCCTCGCCTCTCCTGGGTAAATCACATCAGTTACCTCCGCACCTCCTGCAACAAACGCCTCGATGTGATGAAGCGAATAGCTGGCATCCGCTGGGGAGCCAGTCGTGACCTGCTCCTCCACTACTATAAGACCACCATCAGGGCCAAAATGCAGTATGCCAGCTGCTTCTATGGGTCAGCTGCCTACTCCAACCTCCTCAAGCTTGACCCCATTCAAAACGCTGCCTTGAGGATCTCTATGGGGGCCATGAGTTCCTCCCTAGTTGTTTCTCTACAAGCAGAGAGTGGTATTCCTCCACTGTCCACTCACAGACGGATGACCTTGTGCCAAAAATACTACAGGATACTGGGCCTGCCTGCCTCCCACCCCCTCTCTACCCTCCACTCCAACTCAGGGGTCGATCAGCAAGCTCCTGTATGGCTCCCCGCTGCCCGTCAGCCACTAATAGTGCGTGCCCTGCTCAGCCTAACCATCCTCCACTTACGAGTACCACCACCACCTCCACAGCCTGTCAATCCCCACTCACCTTTTCCTTCATGGCTGGACGTCACCCATAATTTTGCTCTCCACGTTCCTGGGCTTCCTCCCAAACCATCTGTGAGTGGATTAGCAGCAGCCCACTTCCAACAGCTGGACCGGTCCATTTATCACCACCACCTCAAGATCTACACGGATGGCTCCAGAGATGCTTCCCTGCCCTCCTCGGCAGCAGCTATATATGACGCCAATACAGCTATCTGTAAGACATGGAGGCTTCCTGAGTACACAGATGTCCTTACCACGGAGCTCTTTGCCCTTCTCCAGGCCCTCATCTACCTCCGCACCTCTCACCCGAGGTCCATCGTGGTAATTTACACCGACTGCTCATCTCTCTCTCCTCCTGTGCAGCCATCCTCCGCCACAACCCTCGTCCACTCCATCCAGAACATCTTCCTCCATCTCCTGAACACTGGGTGGGATATCACCTTCCAGTGGGTGCCTTCCCACAGCGGCATCCGGGGGAATGAGGTGGTGGATGCTGCTGCCAAGATGGCCTTAACCCATGTAAACATTATTATAGCTTCATTCTGCCAAACGGCTCTTATCTCGCCTCTGCCTCTCATCCTGGGACTCTTCACTCAACAACGCACTCCGAGTCACCTCTATGGACCTTTACCGTAGTGATTCCTCTCCACAGCCTTGGGTCAGGAAACAGTCCCGCATTCTAGATGTAGCACTCAGCCGCCTCCGTCTGGGCCACACAAGACTCGCAGCACACCTGCATCGCCTTGGTCTATCACCGGAACCCTACTGCCCCTGGTGCAGGACGATCGAGGAAACCATCGAACACTTCCTCTTACACTGCCCCCGCTTCCACTCCCACCGTGTTGTGCTTCGTGATCACCTTGCTGCCTTGCGTGTGTCTACCTTTGACCTGCCCACCCTGCTGGCGGCGGCACACACACACACACACACACTGCGGTTATCCGCCTCACCTGCGTCTTCCTAAAGAAGTGTGGACAACTACCCCGCCTGTGATCACCTCACAGGCCGCCACCAGGGCTCATTATGAGAAACCGTGCAAGCCTTCACCACACTGCCTAATCTTCGTCTATTAAGGGTATTTATAAGGCTATTCACTTAATGTTAGGTTTTCTTTACATATGAGAGTGAAAACAGTACGCAAATATTTTCAAGTAATGGTATAAGGAGCATAAAAAGAGCAAGGCGTCTGTATTACCCTCTCATATTTGTTTCCTTCACTTACCCTCGGCCAAACATGTGTCACAAGGTAGCCACCAGTCTAACATTTCATTTAGTCTAGTCAAAATTTCTCTGTGTGGCTTAATTTTGGTTTGGTGAGATGATAAAGGCTATATATGGATGTCCCGCCGCCGGTGTTGCCTCCAGGCCGCTTCCCCGACGGTCCCCTAGCCAACACCCTACACCCGCCCTCACCCACCCGTCACCAGCCAGTTGGGTCAAATACTTTTTTTCCAATATTTCCTGACGCTAATATTACGCTTCCATGGTATGTTTTTATGGTTTCTATAAATGTTTCGTAGTGTTTGAAGTGTGTTCCGCGCCTGTGCTGGGTAAATATGTGGCGTTTAGTGGTGTTTTATGGCGTATGTTAAAGGCTTTTAACGCTCAAAATTTCCCACTTGGAATTTTGAGCTTTTTCATTTCAAGGTATAAG
>NC_059268.1:21579183-21586683 GCF_017591435.1 Portunus trituberculatus | reverse complement strand
GTCTGTGTAAATTGTTGGTCTGTTTTTGCATTTTTCTCCTATTTCTCCTTATTTTGTGGTGTTGTTGGTCATTACAGGTATAGAAGAATGTTTCCTGTGTGTCTCCAGCCTGGTGTGATGTTAAGTTAGTGGTTTGTTAAGTAGAAATTAGCTCAAATAGGAAGGCTTGTAATGTGTGTGTCTGTGTGCTTGTTGGTCTGTTTTCCTGTTACCTAACCTAACCTAACCTTCTCATTTCAGGTCAAAGGTCACAACTAGCCAGCCGGGAGTGGGTCAGGATAGCACGGCTGGCTGTGGTCTCTCTCTTTGTCTCTCTCTCTCTCTCTCTCTCTCTCTCTCTCTCTCTCTCTCTCTCTCTCTCTCTCTCTCTCTCTCTCTCTCTCTCTCTCTCTCTCTCTCTCTCTCTCTCTCTCTCTCTCTAGAATTTTAAGTGCAATATGTATAAACATGAAGATACATAATTATATAAATTGTTATTATTATTATTATTATTATTATTATTATTATTATTATTATTATTATGTATATATATATTCTTGTAATGTTATATATATGTATGTAATATTATGTGTAGTTATAATTATTATTATTATTATTATTATTATTATTATTATTATTATTATTATTATTATTATTATTATTATTAGATTAGACTTATCTATTCTCTTCTCTCTCTCTCTCTTCTCTCTTATCTCTCTCTCTCTCTCTCTCTCTCTCTCTCTCTCTCTCTCTCTCTCTCTCTCTCTCTCTCTCTCTCTCTCTCTCTAGAATTTTAAGTGCAATATGTATAAACATGAAGATACATAATTATATAAATTGTTATTATTATTATTATTATTATTATTATTATTATTATTATTATTATTATATTTCTTGTAATGTTATATATATTCTTGTAATGTTATATATTATATGTAATATTATGTGTAGTTGTAATTATTGTTATTATTATTATTATTATTATTATTATTATTATTATTATTATTATTATTATTATATATTTATTGTATATATATATATATATTATATATTATAGTTATATTATTATTATTATTATTATTATTATTATTATTATTATTATTATTATTAACATTAGATTAGACTTCATATATTCTCTCTCTCTCTCTCTCTCTCTCTCTCTCTCTCTCTCTCTCTCTCTCTCTCTCTTATATACAGTGAAGCCATTAAAAGATTACTCCATTAACATCTATATTTTAATGGCACCAACTCGCACCATCAATTAATTTGTAAAGGAAAACACTTGTATAATGATAATGTGTGTGTGTGTGTGTGTGTGTGTGTGTGTGTGTGTGTGTGTGTGTGTGTGTGTGTGTGTGTGTGTGTGTCCAAGCCGTAGGTGTGTATGTCCTGTCTGTTTGTCCACACTGGTCCAATTTGTGGTTCATTTGAGTGACAGTCGCCGCACACACCACATCCACGCTCAGTTTGTTCCATGCATCAATGCTCCGATACGGGAAGCTATACATACATACATACATACATACTTGTTGATGTGGCTCGTGCAGGAGTCCTTCAGTATTTTGTTTGGGTGTCCTCTTAGGTAATTAGTGGATGCCATCGTGATCAGGTTCTCCTATCCAATATGTCCACTCCATGTACTATTTTGAACATTGTTATCATATCCCTGTGACTCTTCTTTCTTCCAACATGCTTCATTCCAGCCTATTTAACCTCTCCTCATACGGTACCTCCTATCATTCTTGTTGCTAACCTCTGCACTCTTTCCACTTGATTGACATGTTGGTTTCTTCATGTATGCTCACCAAATTACTGATGCATATTCCAACTGTGGCCTAATCAGGCTGGTCAATATCTTCTTTATCATGTTCCCGTCCACCTAATTAAATGCCCATCCTATACTTTGGAGCATGCTGTACGTTTTGCAAAATATTATTCGATTAATGTGCTTTTCTGGAGACAGATTAATTACTCTGTACAGTCACTCCCAAGTCTTTTCTTCACTGACTTCAATTACGTACAGTCTTCCCCCCGCCCCCAGTCTTTATAGGGTGTATATTTAGTTGTAGCCATTCTCATTCCACAGGTTTTGTTGGTATTGAATTCCATTTGCCACGTCCTGCTCCATTCCTATATTTTGTCCAAGTCCTTGTGCAGTATATTACAGTGATGCATATTCCTCACTGTCCTCCTCATCTTTGCCTCATCTGCAAACATATTCCTATACTACAGTAACTTCTCACTCCCTCTGGCATGTCATTTATATAATAATTGATCAGGACCAAGCACCGAACCTTCCACTGGTTACCTTCCTCCACTCTGACTTCACTCCCTTCACTCCCACCGTCCTCATTTCTCTACCTGTCAAATCATTTCTCATCCACTCCGTCAGATTTGCCCTCATTCCTCCGATACTACTTCACTTCCACATCAATCTGTTATGTGGTACTTTATCAAATGCTTTTTTGAAGTGTAGGTATACACAATCAACCCATCCATCCCTCTCTTGTCAAATATCCACCACTCTTGAGTAGAAACATAGCAAATTTGATACACACCATTTCCCTTTTGTAAAGCCAAACTGTTTCTCACTTAGTATTTGTTTGTTTTCCAGGAAGTCACACCACTTGCTTTTGATCACTTGTTCACATATGTTACACATAATGGTGGTCAAAGAAACAGCTCTATAATTCAATGGTTCCATGCGACATCCACTTTTGTAAATTGGTACTACATACATTTGCCCTTTTCCATTGATTGTACTGGTGGGTGCACCTGTCCCGTGTTGATAAATGTTCTTGTTAAATCTAAAATTGGATCTAGCAACTGCTCTTGACATTCATTCTTTTAACATTCTTCTGGTCCCATTGCCTTGTTAACATCTAATTGACTCAACAAAACTTTTGCAGTGTGACTCTTTGTTGCATCCATCTTGTCACACACAGGTAACACCGTCGATTGAATTGTGTTTCTTGTGTGAATACTTGGCACAAATCCTCATTCAATTTTTCAACAATGACACTTGTATCTTCATATATATAATCTCCAACCTTTCATTTATCAACTCTTTCTTTTTTCTCTAACTTACCATTAATGAATTTATCAAACATTTTGGGATCACTTTCACAATTCTCTGTTCAAATTGTTGTTGTTGTTGTTGTTGTTGTTGTTCTCACTTGAACATATTTCTTTCTTGCATTCCTATATGCTTCTCTCTCCACTTCCTCTTGTTTGTATTTTTCCCATGCCTTTTCCTTCTCCCTTTTTGCCTTGTCACAGGTTTTGTTAAACCATTGATCTCCCTTTAAGATTTTCTTAGTATATATATTTTGGCACAAACTTCTCTGCGGCCTCCATCAATTTTTCATATTTGAAGTGCATGTTTGTTTCCTGGTACATTTGGGACCAATCCACATTTCCAAAGTCATTTCTCAACTCCTTGTATCTTCCCTTAGCATAATAATTTAGGCATTCCTCCTTGTATCCAACTTCATTATCTTTGGTGAATCCCACCTTGACCTCAAATTTCAATCCTTCATGATCACTCTTCCCAAAGGACACTCATGCTCAATCTCATTTTGTAGATGGACTCCCTTTGTGAGTATCAAGTCCAGTCTCGACGGGGCATCACCCCTCCTTCCCCTTGTTGGATGCCTCACCCACTGTGTCATCAAATTTCCCACCGCATAATTTAATAGCTGCTCTGCTCACCCCATTCTCCACCATTCCCCACTTCAAATTCTTCCCAATTGACGTCTTTACAGTTGAAATCTCCAAGTAGAACCATTTTTGCTTTCTTTGCAGCTTCATTTGTCATTGTTTCCAATGTGCTTTCCACCATACTGTTAGACTGATCATTTGACCATCCACTTGTTGTTTTGGGTGGTACATACACACTTACAATATTGATATCTTGCCTTCCATCACTCACCACCACACCCACCACTTCATTTTACACTACTTTTACACTACTAACTCTTTTCCTCTTAACACAATTATTCCACCTCCAATTTTAGTCACTCTATCTTTTCTCTGTGTGTGTGTGTGTGTGTGTGTGAGAGAGAGAGAGAGAGGGGGGGGGGGTGTCTGTGGTGGTAGGCTAAGAGAAAGAGTGAGAGTGGAGTTTATTTAGTGGTTTAAAGAAAGGAAATGTGAGAAAAAATTGAGGTTTTGAGAGAGAGAGAGAGAGAGAGAGAGAGAGAGAGAGAGAGAGAGAGAGAGAGAGAGAGAGAGAGAGAGAGAGAGAGAGAGAGAGAGAGAGGGGAGGGTGTCCGTGGTGGGCTGAAAGAGAGAGAGAGGTGGTGGGCTAAGGGAGAGAGATAAGACCATTTTATTGACATCAGGAAGGGTGTATGGAGGGCAGAAGATTAATGGCCACAGTCTTCACTATTTAAACCCCCACATGAGTTTGTGAAGCTGTAGAAAATCACCAAATAGTCACCAGAATGAATAGATAAATGGACAGATAGAAAGATAAATAGATAGATAGAAAGATAAATAGATAGATAGATAAATAAATCAACTCGTAGATCGGTAAGATGTGTATATTCCGTTACTTATGATCACTTCACTGTGGTATATATATATATATATATATATATATATATATATATATATATATATATATATATATATATATATATATATATATGCGGACTTCGATGAGTAAAAAAAAGTGATAATGAATTTGTCAAAATATCCTGTGAACTCTGCCTTTTCCGACATTCTCCCCTGAAGCTTTCAGCATCAAACAATTTTAGTCGTAACCAAGTCTCAAAACTGGATCACTTTCAGCATCTAATCCTTTCTGCGAGCGCTGGAAGCTCAGCCGGTGGTAATTCATTTGTGGTACTCTATCCATTTGAGAGTCGGTGTTGGTGTGGGCAGTAAATGCCGTGAGGGGGGAGGGAGCCGTCACGCAGCAAGAGAGGGGATGACACTCTGCGTTAAGATGCACGTAAATAATGGGAGTGTTTGGCTGTGGCACTGGTGTTAAAGGTGAGGTGGTGCGCCGCTGGTTGGAGGCTGCACTGCATTATATAGGCCACATCGATCATCCCGCAGGTGTCCCACGACCCGCCAGGTGTAGTCACGTTTACCTGCATCAATGACGAAATTTATTTGTACCACAGTAGAGATGCATTGGTCTGTGGAGGATGCACCATGGCAGTGGAGCCTGTAGCTACCATTAAATCTGTGACGTTTGCCGTGTTTCTCCACGACAGTGGTTGGCAACTTTTTCTAAGTTAATGCACCCTTTCGGGAGCTTTTGAGAAGTTCATGTATCTTAACTCCTCAGACGATTAGTTAAAAAAAAAAGTAAGAGAGAGAGAGAGAGAGAGAGAGAGAGAGAGAGAGAGAGAGAGAGAGAGAGAGAGAGAGAGAGAGAGAGAGAGAGAGAGAGCTTATTAGTTAATTACAGTTATACTTTATGTTACCATTGGTCACAGGAAGAGGAAGTGTAGGTGACGTTAGCGTGAAGTTCACAGCATCATAACATCTTCTGTATAACACTACACTAACTCCTTTTTATTCACTTTCTTCAAGGTTTTCAGAATACAGCTTCCTAATCACTCTTAATTCTTGTTATTACGATGAGTTACGGTTATTGGTGCGATGGTGTTGTCCATAATTATATACTAGAGCAATGAGTTTTTTTTTTTTTTTACCCTACGAATATTTCCTGCACTGTTTCAGTGTCCGTGTAAGAATAGAAAAGAAAACAAGCAATGAAAGAAGAATTGTGGTGAAATAAAGGAGGAATAGAATAAATAGTGCTGTTGTTAGTGTGTTTGTTAATGATTTGCTCGCTGGTCACCGGTATTCTGTGTTCTGCTTCTCATAATGTCTTATGATACATCACACTCTTAGCATAATTTCAGCTTTTTTTCCATAATTTATTCTCGATGCTGTTTCTGTATTCATAGCGATGATTTTTTTTTTCTAGATTCTTTGTAATATATTTTCTTTCCTTCTTGTTTTTGTTCTTGTTCTTCTCTTCCTTTATCGTCCTCTTTTTCGTTTACTTCTCATCTTTCATTGTCATAATGTTCTCTCTTTATCTTTCTCTTCTCCTTCAGCATGCATTAGTGTCGTGCTCAAGACAATCCTTCCTTTCTTTGTTCTTCTCACCACTCTCAATAATGAACAAGAAACAACCTCTTACAGCAGGATAAAAGATCAAATAAAACAAACCAAAATAAAAACACGGAAGAGATCAAGAGAAAGAGAGATAAGAACAAGATAAAATAATCATTACAAGGCAGTTTCAGAAGTCAATCTTTGTTTCTAGATGAGACTACCATGATGATGATGATGATGATGATGATGATGAATAATGATGATAATAATAATAATTATATTATCAACAGCAACAACAACAACAAAACTGGAAACAAGGACACAAGTTTTTAAACAGGAGAGAGAGAGAGAGAGAGAGAGAGAGAGAGAGAGAGAGAGAGAGAGAGAGAGAGAGAGAGAGAGAGAGAGAGAGAGAGAGAGAGAGAGAGAGAGAGAGAGAGAGAGAGAGAGAGAGAGAGAGAGAGAGAGAGAGAGAGAGAGAGAGAGAGAGAGAGAGAGAGAGAGAGAGAGAGAGAGAGAGAGAGATGAAGCTATGGCGAAGATTATTTATTTCTTTTTTGTTAACTTTGCTGTCTTAGAGAGAGAGAGAGAGAGAGAGAGAGAGAGAGAGAGAGAGAGAGAGAGAGAGAGAGAGAGAGAGAGAGAGAGAGAGAGAGAGAGAGAGAGAGAGATGAAGCTATGGCGAAGATTATTTATTTCTTTTTTGTTAACTTGGCTGTCTTAGTTCTCTTACTCTGCCAAGAATGAAAGGGAAAGGGGAGGAAGGATCGAAGGGAGGCATGAACGGAGGGATGGGAGGGAAGCAGGGGAGGGAAGAAGAGAATAAACATTGTGAGGAACGGAGGGCGGGAATAAATAAATAAAGAATGAATAGATGAATGATGGATGGAGTCAAAGAGTAAGGAAAGAAGAAAAAAAGTAAGACTGCAGGTAATGATGGAGGGAAGGAAGAGGATAAGAAGGAAAGAAGGAAGGAAGAAAGGAAGGAAGGAATCGAGATAGGGGAGGAGCAAGGAGAGAAAGAATTAAGAATGCACTGAAGAAATAGAAAATAAATAGGTATATAGATAAACAAATAAATGAAAGAAGGAAATAAACTGTGATAGGCCAGAAGGTAAAAGAAAAGAATGAAACAATCAAGAGAAAAAGGAAATAGAAGAGACAATGGCAATAGAGAAAAAAAAAGTAAATAAATGAATGGAAAAGGAAAGAGAAAAAAATATGACGGTAAAATATAGTAAACGCATAATGAAATAAAGGATGACTGGTGGAGAAAGAGGCAAATATCGATACATTCAACATCTTATCGGCTGGAGGGCTGGACAGACAGATGGATGACTCGACAACAAATACACTCCAATACCTTAAAGTTGAAACTCCTCATGACGGAGACGCTGAAGAAAGCAGAGAGAGAGAGAGAGAGAGAGAGAGAGAGAGAGA
>NC_059268.1:21569183-21574183 GCF_017591435.1 Portunus trituberculatus | reverse complement strand
GTGTGTGTGTGTGTGTGTGTGTGTGTGTGTGTGTGTGTGTGTGTGTGTGTGTGTGTGTGTGTGTGTGTGTGTGAGAGAGAGAGAGAGAGAGAGAGAGAGAGAGAGAGAGAGAGAGAGAGAGAGAGAGAGAGAGAGAGAGAGAGAGAGAGAGAGAGAGAGAGAGAGAGAGAGAGAGAGAGAGAGAGAGAGAGAGAGAGAGAGAGAGAGAGAGAGAGAGAGAGAGAGAGAGAGAGAGAGAGAGAGAGAGAGAGAGAGAGAGAGAGAGAGAGAGAGAGAGAGAGAGAGAGAGAGAGAGAGAGAGAGAGTTGCAGGTTTGAAGAAGTAGTTTTGGTGATGATGTGGATTTCTGATATGTCATTCGCTGGATTCCTAGCTAATTCATTGCGTGCCACAGAATATCTTCGATAATAGGTCATGAATGGAGGCGTTGTGAGAAAGGACAACACTGCACACTATGGCAAAAAACACTTGGTAAAAATCTAGCAATTGCAAAAGAAAATGAATTTCTGAGGACTTGAAAATCTGTTTTTGTGTGTGTGTGTGTTTAAAGGAACTGAAACTAAGCTAATTTTAGTATGAGTATGTCCCCATGACGAAAACAAAACTAAAAAGTAATTCTACTGCGCAAGACTTAAAAGATATTCAGAATGTTTTTTTTTTACCAATCTTGAGGTAAATTAAGCAAAGTTTGTCTGCATTCTGAAAGACAGCTGTCGTTGTACAGAGACAAACAATGCATCGGTGAGATGTTGCAGGGATGACAAACTGGTCAGGTTTGCCCAAAAGTACGTAGTTTTGTATCACAACAAATTGAATCTTTGAATTAGCTAGGACCCGGTGTGAGTGAGGATGTAGGATCAATGAATGTACTATCGTCTTACATCTTTGTTCAAAAAAGTTAGTGAGAAAAATGCCGTTCCGTGTGTAGACTGAATGTGTGTGTGTGTGTGTGTGTGTGTGTGTGTGTGTGTGTGTGTGTGTGTGTGTGTGTGTGTGTGTGTGTGTGTGTGTGTGTGTGTGCGCGTTGTATCACTCATCCTCTGCCCCCGGCGTAGGTGAATCCGTGCTTTGGTAAGTGTCAGATGAAGATTGGCAGTGTTGTATTTGCCCTATAGTGGTTTGCGGCAAATACGTGGCTAGGCAGCGCTGGCTGTACCGTGACACTGGTTACTGTTAATACGAGTAGCTGCGCGTTTTAATAAAAAGAGCACTGCCGTTTGGGTGGCGTAGTTCGGGTGTGGGGAGAAAGATTTTGAGGATACCTTGTAGCGTTGGCAGGGTGTAGGAGCGGTGTGAGCGGGGCGTGGATCAGGTGGGGGCCGTGGACGCAAGGAAGGGAAGGACAGTTGTGTGGCAGAACTAGGAAAGGGAGGACGTGCGCGCGAGCAACAGAGCAACAGTTTCCAGGCGCTGCAGCAGCCTGTAGCGCGTAGTCAGATAACTTCCAACCGCCTTACTTTTCGCTGAGTACTGTTGCTTGTCCTCCGTGTGATGAAGTGATCATGGTGATGAAAAAGTAAAGCGCGAGCTGGATTTGTTATTGGAGCACTAGTGTAAGTAGAAATAACAATGATAGGTGAGGTGGTGTAAGTACTCAATGAAGAAGCACCTGTCGGATACACCTGTCCTGTGCCCCAGGTATGTACCTTACTTCGCCTTTCCCTCAGCATTATTATCAATCAGGTATCCTTTAACACCATAAGAACATAGACACACTACCGTGGACCTAAGTAATCATACCATTTATCATCCGCATCCTTCAAGTTATCCATCCTGTCTCTTCTTCAAGTTCTCTGTTATGCATAAAATAACTACATGATCTTTTGGGGTTAATATATATATATATATATATATATATATATATATATATATATATATATATATATATATATATATATATATATATATATATATATATATATATATATATATATATATATATATATATATATATATATATATATATATATATATATATATATATATATATATATATATATATATATATATACAAACAAACACACACACACACACACACACACACACACACACACACACACACACACACACACACACACCACTGTTTCTTTCTTTACTAATCCTCTGTAGAATCGATAATCATGGTCAGAGCTCAACATTTTTTTTTTCAAGCCTCCCACAAAATCAAGGACTTTGATAATCAAATGATGACGCCTGATTGTCTTTCTCAGGAATGCAGACCGAGGTGAACAGTTATAACTCATTCACATGCAGTAAATGTTATTATAATTAGTGTGACTCCAGAGTGTAATAGGCAGTTTTGCAGCTCATAGCTTCAGGCTTGCGACTCCCTCCAAGTCACTTTCGCAATGCCAACTACCGTGATTGGTGTCACTGAAGAGAGTTTTCTCTTAGATACAGTACACTGCACGTATTGTGACTCATCTGGGCCTGCCACTTGTCCCGCCACTCACGGTCTGCCCAGATCATCTTACAAAACTTCACCATCAAGAACAAATCAAATTAGCAGACCTAGTTTTTTGGTGTCGCGAGCAAATGAGCTAATTTACATATATATTCCTCAATTTACATAATTAATGCGTATAATGAATAGTATAATACTGAACTTCGGGAGTGACTCTTGTAATAGAGCACCATTCCATTTTTTTAAGTTGGAACTTTTTGCTCTATACACCAAAATTCAGACCATTAAAGTGTGTAATTGAAGTCTAAGGAACCTTGCTTGTTGTGCAGCGCCATTTTTTTTCTCATTAAATTGAAGTCTTTGCTCCGTAGATTAAGCCACGCCCTAATCCCACCCAAGACATTGCGCTTTACTGTATGAACTTATATTCTTGCCGCAGCCCTCTAATGCGGTACTCCGTCAAGCGCTTTGTTATAGTCAACATATATTATAATTTTCATAATTATCATCCACCTCGTTTTATCTCATGAGGAAAGACAAAATAACAGTGACGTTATGCTCTTGCAGGTGTTACCAAGAAAATATATGACCGCCTCACTCCAAGACAATTATTTTTTCCTGTTGAATAACATTATGTTTCATTACTATGTTAATATGAACCATTTCTATTGCAAATATTGTTGCATATTTGTTTTTGAGAGTAAATTAGGAAAATTAGCTTGCGAATTTTGTTAAGATCTATAAAAAAGAGATCTCTTGCAGTGTCAATAAAATATATAATAATGAATTTTTTTTCCTTGGCATAGAACTAAGTCGTTAGCCTAAAAGAAACTACGATTTTAGAATAAAGAAATGCCTAAATCTGGCGGTTCTATCCTATAAACTATAAATAAGTGTAGATACAATGATTAGAGAAAACATTTTATTGGTAACCGACACAAGTTCAATATGTAACTTAAATGATTATCTATCTTCCTCATTAAGGCTACGTAAGTTTATATACAATAATAGTGGCTCACAAATTGAAAAGCTCGTACTCCTGGCATATACGAGTAGTACGTGTGAAACAATCGCTAATCTTTCCATCAATTATCATTATCAATACACAAGTGATCTTTGCGATCGAAATTGTGATAGATGCAGTTACCAACAGATGTTTAAAGAAGAAAAAAAAAAAAAAAAAAAAAGAGTGGCAGAAAGGAAGATGTGTGTGCAATCATGATTTGGAAGACGGGGCGTGGCCTGTAAAGTGTGAAAATTACAAGTCAGCTGAATTTAAGTAGCTTTCTAGTAACTAACTCCAAATATCTTGACAATATGTTGTCTAAGATGAGAAAATATTGCCGCACGTAAAAAAAATAACTTCTCCACGTTTCATTCTTCTCAGGGACTGTGTTTTTAGCTATAAGGAGACCCATTATATTTCCTTGTTCGTGAATAAGTAATCGGTTTCTTGCATCAGAGTTTGCTTCTTTCGTGTACACAATGACGAAGCTATTCATTCACAGTTTGTGAACTCACTAACATCTCTCTTCAAAGGCCCATTCCGTCCCTGCTTCCCTTTACGCACAAATGAAAGATCAATTCTGCCTCAAATTTCCCTTCCCTTGCTACCCTGATCACGTAATTCTTTTTCGCCCTCCGCATATTTTCCATACTGTTCTCATTAATTCAATATAACCATCCACGAAATCTGTTCCGCCACGTTTTAATCTGCTCCAAATCATCCGCTTCCTTCCCATTTCATGCATTAACCTGTCCCTCATCCTCATAACTCAACATCAATCATTCTATGTCATGGCAAGCCAACTTCACGGTTCCTGTCATATATGTATATATATATATATATATATATATATATATATATATATATATATATATATATATATATATATATATATATATATATATATATATATATATATATATATATATATATATATATATATATATATATATATATATATATATATATATATATATATATATATATATATATATATATATATATATATATATATATATATATATATATATATATATATATATATATATATATATATATATATATATATATATATATTGACTTGGCTTCACGACTTTAACGCTTTCATTGTTATTTGGCTAATTCTTTCCATCACTAAGCACTCTGAAGTATTATTGTTTTGAAACCACATTCAAATATTTACCCGATTATAAACTACACGATCTTTTATTTTTCATTCCCTTCTTTCTTGTACATGCTTATAAAAAAAATATTTGTTTTAAAGATGTAGATTATTGTTCATCACTCATCTGAGTGTTTCGTCCTTCAAGGAATAACATCATTTTATAAAAAAAATGTATTTACTTTTGCCCCTTTCTTTTTTTTACTTGAGGGAATAAAAGCTGTTAACACCATACCTGTTTCTGCTACGTATTGTTCATGGTTACTTATTGTGAAGTTATCCCTAACAAAAACAAGGAAACGTATGATATTGGTTCTCGTACGTCGTTGTTACGATCGGCATTGCTTTAATTCGAGGTTCCTGTGATGCAGACATTGCCACATGGACACTTTAAATACCTGTTGCCCTGAAAGAATATCAACTCCCTG
>NC_059268.1:21526683-21561683 GCF_017591435.1 Portunus trituberculatus | reverse complement strand
AATGAGTTAAAGAGATGAAGTGTAGAACATTTACAATAGGGACGGTGCACCAAGCGAGTCTCGTTATGAATGGGAGCATGGTAATCTTTCTTATTGTACTGCATTAATATTAACCATTTTACTACTCACCACGTATTAGACGACCTGATGTTAGTTTAACGCAACAGATTCATGATATATGGATCAGGTTTTTTACTATGCCAGCAGTGCAAAGGACTTTCAATTGCCAAACATCGAAATCCAACATGCTTTAAATGATTCACGGCTTGATAACATTTAACATTTTCTTTGAGTCAAATATTTGTGAGCATGCTGTCATAGACGCGTTTAAGTATAAAGCTGTAGCCTGATCGTCAACCTACCATACTGCCTCAGGTAATCAGAGTGAAGCTGTTTTTGTGTGTTACCACGAAAAAAAATAAATAGATAAATAAACACGAGGTAATCAAAGTGGAGCTGTTTTTATGTGTTGCCACGACAAAAAACTTGTAGCAAATTTAAGTGAGTAAAAGTATGACGTGAACAAAATAGACAAAAAATTTATCTGAAAGGGCAGTCTACATAAGAGACGTTAAAATTTTCATCCCCATGTATTGATTGATAAGTAAGAGAACTTTTGAATATAACCATGAGATGTGCAGTAGCTACACATAATGAGAAAACAAAAGCAGTAGTATTTTGACAATTAATATAATGAAGTGGAATTGGGTCATGGAAAATTGTGCAAAAAAAAAAAAAAAAAAAAAAAAAAACTTGACATGTGAAACACGTTTGGGGTCATGAAAGTGGATACATGTGTTGCCTAGTGAACGTAATGATGCACGACCTGGATATAAATAACATAGGCTTTAGGAGGCTTTCATAGTTAAGGAAAATGTATTGCATACTCTTTACTGAATGAGAACCTATTAAGCTTCCAGGATAAAATGAAATTTGTAAAATTTTCCTGAATAAAAACTCGATATATCATTTTAGGTTCCGAGATAAATGTTTTGCTAGAGAACTTATCTCCTCATGAGTGTAAACTTTGGCAACGTATTTCTGATCATCTAGAAAAAGTAGATAGATAAAAAATTGGGTTCACTTATTCCTTGATTAAATAAATACCTGCTCATGAGAATTACCGTGGCATTTGGAAACACTCCTGACTGGACTATATTATTAACACTAGCCTTTATACATCATTGATCTTGCTTCACCTGAATTTTTTATTTATTTATTTATTTATTTTTTTCACATCGACTTGCAGAGTGCGGTGAGTGTGAAAAAAAGCAAGACAAGTGATGATCAGAACCAGTGTGTACGTGCGTGCAAGCTTCTTGTCTGTCCAGTGTTTTTAGCTTCCAGCACTCAACACTTGTTTCTTGAACTTTATCAAACTTACTAATAGTGTCATCAGCGACGAAAAAAATGTGAGCTTTGTACAACACGAAAAAAAAAAAATTTTCACAGCAACTTGCTAAGTTTATAGCAGGTAGATAATTATTAAGGAAAGAAAACGACAAGTTTTCTTCAACTCGGAAAGTTATAAAGAATGTTATCCGAAGTTTATATGCACGCCAATAAAATAAATAGGTAAAAAAAGTCAATATTTCACAATCACGGTGAGGCTTTGATTTTCTGTACCACGTAAGGAAGCTGAAGTGACAGGCACATGAAGGCGGCAACCTACATTCACCCAAACTTTTACTGCAGGTACAGACATGCGCAAACTTTACTATTTTTGTCACAGGTTACTTAAGACTCTGGCTACAATGCATTTTTATCATTCATCCTTCTGGAGGAGAGCTCACGAGAAAAGGTCAAACGTTTCCTTTTGTATTCTCACTACTCTCATGAAAGGTCGACGATTATGTGCTTTTATTCTTAATACTCTAATGAAAGGTCGATGATTGTGTGCTTATATTCTTACTACTCTCATGAAAGGACGATGATTATTATGTGATTGTATTCTCACTACTCTCATGAAAGGATGATGATTATATGCTTGTATTCTCTCTACTCTCATGAAAGGTCGATGTTTATGTTTTGGTCTCCTGATACAAGGTGTGCATGAACAGACCAGCTTGCGAGCACCAGCTTACGAGCCACAAGAAGGTGGAGCATGGCTGGTGAGTGACTCTGCGATCACAAAAATTGAAGCATTTCCTTGCCATTGGCTAGTTTGCGAGTGTGCGATACTCACGCCTACTCATCCATCCATTCAAACACACACACACACACACACACACACACACACACACACACACACACACACACACACCGCGTAGTGTAGTGGTTAGCACGCTCGACTCACAATCGAGAGGGCCGGGTTCGAGTCCCGGGAGCGGCGAGGCAAATGTACAAGCCTCTTAATGTGTGGCCCTGTTCACCTAGCAGCAAGTAGGTACGAGATGTAACTCGAGGGGTTGTGGTCTCACTTTCCCGGTGTGTGGAGTGTGTTGTGGTTTCAGTCCTAACCGGAGATCGGTCTATGAGCTCTGAGCTCGCTCCGTAATGGAAAAGACCGGCTGGGTGACCAGCAGACGACCGAGATGAATTACACACACACACACACACACACACACCGCGTATTGTAGTGGTTAACACGCTCGATTCACAATCGAGAGGGCCCGGGTTCGAGTCCTGAGAAGCGGCGAGGCAAATGGGCAAGCCTCTTAATGTGTAGCCCCTGTTCACCCAGCAGTAAATAGATACGGATGTAACTGGAGGGATTGTGGCCTTGCTTTCCCGGTGTTTGGAGTATGTTGTGGTCTCAGTCCTACCCGAGGTTCGGTCTATGAGCTCTGAACTCGCTCCATAATGGGGAAGACTGGCTGGGTGACCAGCAGACGACCGTATTGAAAAACATTAAACACCTAGAGAGAGACAGAGAAGAGAGAGAGATCCTGTGTGTCATTTACATTTCAATACAAAAACTACATTTAATCTCTTATAATAAAAACTCCTTTTTACTGAAATCTTTGCCCCGCGGTTGCAAGAGCAGCGGGTAAAACGCCACATAAATACTGGTATTGTATACTTGTTCGGGGATTATTATGGATTATTATGTGACCTTTCACCTTTATTATGAACAGTGTCGTATTACTGTCATTTTTGCCGTGGCCTGATGGTGAAGCTTGGCGGATGTTGCTTTGTCTGGTTTCTCGGGGAAGTGATCAGTTAACAGATCAACCAACCTATATTATTTTGACTTTTGATCATCACGCGCGCACACACACACACACACACACACACACACACACACACACACACACACACACACACACACACAGAACTCTTGACTTCTGATCTCTCTAAAATTTCTGATTGGGGCAGAGGAGGAGGAGGAGGAGGAGGAGGAGGAGGAGGAGGAGGAGGAGGAGGAGGAGGAGGAAGAGGAGGAGGAGTAAAGGTCAGATGTATTTCCTTGCCACCCCACTGCTTCATTTCAGGCTTCACCGCAACACACGGACACAGAATCTAAGTCAAAGTTGCAGCATCACACGGAATGGTAAATGAAGCGCCGGAATAACAGAGTTACGCTAAAGACAACAAAAGAGAATATGATTAGGTTGAAGCGAGTCCCGGAAATGGTAATCACGCTGCAGAGTGAGGGAGGAAGAGGGTGAAGATGAGCATCACAACAGTGCACACCACAGCAATGTGGTGCTGGCTGAGAGGAGAGAGGCGCGCCTGCTGGGGAACGCAGCGCCTCTGGGGATTAATGCTAATAGTAAAGCATTGTGGGGAGATTACTGATGGGAATGGTGCCGCGGTACCTCGCCTCACAGGGCTGCTTGCAATGGTGGTGGTAGTGGCGGTGGTGGTGGTGGTAGTGTTAGCAATGTGTGACTATAACACCACCATAAAGAAACACAAGAACAAATAGCACCTCTGAATACTGGAAGCAGTGGTGGTGACAACAGTGGTGATTGCAGTGCGTGAATACAACACCACTATAAAGGAGAGTAAACAGCAACAGGCTCGTTGGCTCTGAACAGGCTGTTTGTCATAAATAACACTGTCTAATCTTAAAGAAAGCGACATACTGTATGTCAGTAAAAGTGAATACTCCTCACCGTCCCCTGAAGGACGTTGCCTGCTCGCCTGGCTTCCTTCCCTAGTCTTACTGACCGTTCCTACTCGCTTCTCTTTCTTTCAGTCTTGTACAAAAAATTACTCTCGTATGCGAAGGCACACTACTTATTTCTTTTCACCTCCATCTCTCTCTCTCTCTCTCTCTCTCTCTCTCTCTCCTGCAGAACATTTTTCGCCAGAAAAGCACAATTCTTCGGTTTTTCCCCATTCGCTCACTCTCTGCTGGAGGAAATGTTAATCTCATTCATTCCTTTTACTCCCTCACATACTTTTCTTTATCCTTTACTTTGAAGTTGTTTCCAGTAGTATTTCATCACTTTATCAACGCGCGACATTTCCTCTTTTCCTTTCTTGACGTCTGCTCTTTCCCTCTTCTAGTGTCACAATATATATATATATATATATATATATATATATATATATATATATATATATATATATATATATATATATATATATATATATATATATATATATATATATATGGTCTTCTTAAAGCTGAATATCTTCCTCATATTTCTATACCACACTATTTCTGCTTTTTCTTATCTCGGTTGTTCCTAATGAATGTGCATGGAACATTTCTCTGTGTCCGCTGCTCCGTTAGTCTCCTCCGCCATGTCTCCAGTACCCTGAGCTGTAGTCGTAGCCAAATCTCGTCACGTTTTGCAAATGAGATATGAATTTTTGGGAAGACTCCATGTTGTTTGGCACACTGTACCTCTTCTGGCAGCCTCATTTCATTAAATCACACTTCTATTCGGAAACTCAGTCTTGCTGGCTTTGGTTTTCTCGTGCAATTCTTCTTCAAAAATTCGGTTTGACTTCTGTTTACTTCGCTTTTGTGGAATTTACTTTATTCTAATTTTGTGTGTGTGTGTGTGTGTGTGTGTGTGTGTGTGTGTGTGTGTGTGTGTGTGTGTGTGTGTGTGTGTGTGTGTGTGTGTGTGTGTGTGTGTGTGTTTGTGTGTTTGTGAGCGTCTGTGACGGTAGTCTTGACTAATCCCTCTAAATATTCTCAAGTCGTGCTTGTTATATATAGCCACCCGTGTCACGTGCTGGAATCCCCGCGGAATAAATTCCAGGCGGTTATTGCTGCTGTTGCTGTTGTTGTTATTATTGTTACTTTTGCTGTCGCTGTTTTGCTAAAGGCGGCCAATGGAATAAGCTCTCAATATACACAAGTCTGCTCAAGATAAGGCTTCTGAAAGAAAGGAGAGGCAAGAATGAAAGTGGAAGTTAGTCCCAACAAAATGAAGTCTACGAAGAGTATATAGCTGTCTCTTATTTCCTCTTTCACACACTTCTTTAATTAGTATCCTGCCTCACCACTCGCATGATAAGCCGCGCTTCATTCCCTTTATGGGCGCCATTCATCCCTGTAGGTCGTAGCGTGACGGTGATAATGACGGGGCGATAACAGACGCGGCTCTCACAAAAAGATCTGAGGACTAATGACCACGTGTTAAGAGTTGATCCTTAATGCTCTTCACACAATATTATCGTCACTGTGAGTGGATTAGGGTTATTTTCCTCTTAAACGTGTAATATACATTTGTTGTGTACAGCGCCGTCACCTTGTGTTGATAATTATATTTGTCTTTTCCTCAGTTTTTGCATAATCCTCGCCTATATTAAATCTCATTTATCCAAAAACGGGTTTATTTTGGGTAGGAGAAGAAACATTTCCCTGAAATCTAGCCACGAGACCTTATAGATAAACTTGATGTGAAGAATGGACACGTTACATTCTCAAATGTACATATGTTTAACTTACGCGCCTTACGAACTTATGGAGGAATATTTTTATTTTCACTTTCCACTCAAGCCTTCCTAAATGTAAGTGGTTGTGGAGGGAACGTTGACGGAGGGGAATGGCTAACCTCAGAGGGATGGCAGATGAGGAGGCGTTAAAGGATTCTCTTTAGTAGAAGCATAAATATCTCTCACTGACCGATCACTTGACATTCTTTTTTCATTCTAGAATCTAGCACAAGGAAGCGCGCACACTCACGCACGCACGCACGCACACACACACACACACACACACACACACACACACACACACACACACACACACACACCCGATAGCTCAGTGGTTAGAGCGCTGGCTTCACAAGCTAGAGGACCGGGGTTCGATTCTCCGGCCGGGTGGAGATATTTGAATGTGTCTCCTTTCACGTGTAGCCCCTGTTCACCTAGCAGTGAGTAGGTACGGGATGTAAATCGAGGAGTTGTGACCTTGTCCCGGTGTGTGGTGTGTGCCTGGTCTCAGGCCTATCCGAAGATCGGAAATAATGAGCTCTGAGCTCGTTCCGTAGGGTAACGTCTGGCTGTCTCCTCAGAGACTGCAACAGATCAAACAGTGAAACAGTGAAACACACACACACACACACACACACACACACACACACACACACACACACACACACACGTCAGAGAGAGAGAGAGAGAGAGAGAGAGAGAGAGAGAGAGAGAGAGAGAGAGAGAGAGAGAGAGAGATTAACAAAAAGTTTCTTGACACAAACAGAACACTCGTCTATAAATTGACAACCAGGGCTGGACAGTGGGCCGCGGCGGTCACTGGTGGAGCCCCGAGACACTACTTCAAGACTTGATTTGATTGGACCAGAGAATAACAGGAGCAGATCCCAATGTGGTGGCTTATGACTTGTGCCTGAGACTTCCTTTATTACCCTGACTTGCACGATTGCTGAAGCGGCTCCTGACTTCTCTCGTCCACAGAAATATGAAAGGAAACTCGACGATTGAAAGCTCAAAGGCAATCAATATAGGATAAAGCATTCGGGAGAAACACTTATCATATACGTATCTCTGCAATGCTTGATCGCTCATATGATTTTATAAGTGACTATACTTTATATATTATTAGTTATACCAATAAATGATCTGTAAGATGATCTGTATTTCACCACGAGTGTTCGGACTACTGAGACACCGCGAAAGGTTATTAAAGTAGTGATGTGTAGTCAAAGGCTGCCAGTGTGGCCCTTGTGTTGTATATAATGATGTTCAACACTATTTATCAGAGGACTGTTTCCATAGAATGCGCATTAAACTTAATCATTTTCATATTTTCATGAAGAAATATGAAAGTTCCAGTTGGAAATAATGAAAAAATAAAAACACACAATGAACAGAAATACATACATCTTCACAAAGGCGAAGAAATTCGTGGTAGGAGAACAATATAACAATGGAAAATCATAGTTTAGGTTCTAATAATCCTGACGGGACTGATAGAAGTGAGGGGGCAACGCTCACTGAGGGATGGGCGAGGATGCTGTACAAAGACTAGAAACAATTCCATGGTTTAGATATTGTGTTACTGCACCACTTCCTGGGCATCCCTGTACTCCGAAAAGCTCAGTTTTAACAATATGAACCGTCATATGCAAGGTAATCAGCATTTGCAGTGGGGATAGCGTAACCAAGTATAGGAATAAGTGAAAATGACATGTAGTAATGAAGAAAGTAGATATAGCACTGGCGGTAAAGGAAGGGAAGGCGTCAGTAAGCATGTGGAAGGGGAGATGTGTGGCAAATATAATTCTCTCTCTCTCTCTCTCTCTCCAGCTGGCAGCACGCGGGAAGGACGGCAGTAAATAAAGGAGCGGTGGTGATAGAGGCAACTGAGCTTGATGATATTTCTCAATGAGGTACTTTTGCACTTTTTTTTTGTCCGCCGTGATGCGGGTGTGTCGTCCACCTGGGCCAGACAACAGCGGCGTGCGTGTGCCAGGTAGGGTTCGATGATTACTGAGTGACGTGACTTACTGCCCAGAAAGGAACAGTTTGCATGGAGTGTTTGGATGGACGGTAGTATTCTGACGCACATCAAGTGAGGGACTGGCTAATGGTATACTTCTATCAAGAACTGTGTGTGTGTGTGTGTGTGTGTGTGTGTGTGTGTGTGTGTGTGTGTGTGTGTGTGTGTGTGTGTGTGTGTGTGTGTACAACAATTATATGAAGCTGGTGCCGTGTTTCATTCAACTTTTGCCACGGAAAACTGTGTCGAACGAAAAAATGACAGGCAAAAGATAAAATCAGAGGGAACGACAAACGATGCACCAATTAAAGACAAAAAACGAAGAGACAAAAAATAGACTTCCTTCTCCTCCTCCTCCTCCTCCTATTTTTCCTTCTCCCTTTCCTCTTCCTCTTCCTCGTCCTCCCTTTACTTCTTTCTTGTTAAGGCAATAAGCAACTTTATTTCTACATCTCACCTAAAGTATCTGGTAATTGTAAAACTTAAAAAGAAAATAGTAGAAAATAGTAGAAAAAAATATTTTTCAGCACTAAAAGTCATTCTCTTAAAGTATTTGTGTCATATATTGTCAGCTTCTGCATGATGTATTTTTCACATCTCTTTTTTTCACAGCTTGTGTGGTAAAGATGAGTCAGTGTGACGTTTGTATCATGACAGTTTTCATCATGCTGGATTTACTGGTGGTAACAGGTGGCATTTCCTTGCTAATATGTAACTTCAATCTGTTCATGAATGGCACACTTTATCTATCATAGTACAATACGGTACACTAATTGTCATCAGGTGCTGCCGTGCCCCACTCCCACGCGCCTCTTTATCATATTCATTAATAATCATCACACCTGTCGTATTAATGAATGGCTCAGCGTAGCATTCCACCTGTGCTATGTTGTACTAAATAGATTCCTATCGTACCCTGCAATACGTGGATTGTTTAATCTATCAACACAATAACGATTAGCGCAGATTGGTGTTGTTACGACGGATCAGTGCTTATCAAAGAGGGTAATTAGGGACAACACACGCTCAAAATAGCGCGACGTATCACTGTATCACTGGAGACTGAACAAAAACACGGTGCATATCAGTATATACACACAGCTCGTGGCTGGAACAAGTTGCCTGGAGTGGGAGGATGGATGGGGCCGGTGGAAGTCTGCGCATTAAACATGGGAGGAGTAAAGTAATGCAGGGAAAGTATGCACACAAAATACAAGGCGTGGGAGCTGTCACCTGGTGGATGATGTGACACTACACACTACACACACACACACACACACACACACACACACACACACACACACACACACACACACACACATTTCTTCTAGCTTTCTGGATTATGTAAAGAACAACGTAACTGGAGGTGCTGTTGAAACGGTCGCATCATGTTGCAGGTGGCTCCCATGTGAGAAGGAGGAGGAGGAGGAGAAGTATGGAGACAATGGAAATAGGTTAAAAGAAAGGTAGAAAATGCTGAAGTAAAAAAAGAAAAGAATACAAGCTAGTGTCATTTTCGGCAACGTGAACCATGTGCACTGGGACAAACAAATCGCCGCTTCTTCCTGCTTCTTATCCTTTCTTCTTCTTCCTAGTCTACCTCTCCTGCTTCTTCCTTCTCCCTCCAGCCTTCAAAAACGGGACACACGCAAAGGGAATGGGATGGAGGAAGGGCATGTGAGGAGACGATGGTGGGAGAATGTGAATATTTACCGTTGTTGCAGAATACTAGCGGTGCCGAGTGTGTGAGTGAATGGATGAAGAGGGAGAGGTGCAGAGGCAAGGAAGGAGGGTAGGTGTGGTGAGGAGAGTTAAGAAAGGATGTTGTGGAAAAATGGTGCGAGGAAGGGGTAGGAGAATGAACGTGAAAACCTCTTTTGGCGTGGCAGAATGTGCTCGGACGGGAGGAACGGAGTAAGTGAGTGGCTGGGAGGGACAGGAGGATGTAAGAGGCGGGAGGAAGGAGAATTATGACAAGGGGGAGGAAATAAAGAGTGAATGAACAGAGGAGGAAACGACTGGAGGTGGTGTAAACACAGTTTGCGCATGGGGTGTTTGCTGGTGTATGTGTGTGCCAGCTTAGTTCATAAAATGTCCTGGTGTCATCTCTCCACTCTATTGTTGTGACACAGGAAACAAGACAATGGGCGCAGCAAGCTAAGAGAAGGGCCGAGATATTCTTCCTGTAGTGTACACTACTTAGGCACACTTCCTTTATTTTGTAGAAACACGAAAGGTGTGATTAAGGCTAACACCTTGCACAGTGTTGAAGACAGGACTCACGAGGAAAGGACGATCCGATAATTTTTTTTCAGTCTTGATTGGTTTGCTTGTCCTCTCTTCTTCATCCACAGCCATGGTCTCAGCATCGACCGATGTGAATAAAAACAGTTTTAATGAGAACCTTTCTTTAAAAGAATTCTCTATACTGCCGAGAAGGGAATGGCATTAAGCGTCTCTTGAGTGCCGTGAGAATCATTCACTGATTGGCAGATCCGTTACAGGCCTCTCCACATAAACGACATAATAAACCACGTAATAACATACCTAATGGGATGATAGGTGGATATCGGTTGGTAGGTGTGCTTCATAAAGAGGCTGCCGTGCACGTGTTGGACTAATGACTCCTAGCAGCTACCATTTTTCTTTATTTACTTATTTTTTTCAGCTTCCATTTTTTCTATTTACTTGTTTTTTTCTTTTACGTTCTAATGAGAGAAAGTTGGCGCTTGGTGCAATGACCGCTACACAACACTCATACACCACGGCACTCCCTCACAGGCGTCAAGTGTGTCAGTCTGGCCATTGTAGTGTTGTGTGTGTGTGTGTGTGTGTGTGTGTGTGTGTGTGTGTGTGTGTGTGTGTGTGTGTGTGTGTGTCAAAGAGAGAAAGAGAGAGATGAAGGCCATGTAAATCGTTTAGTTGAATTGGTGCTGTGAGTGTGCAGTGTGTGTTCACGCTGAGTGAAAGAGTGCACGCGGATGAGTGGTCTGTAGATAGTTTTAAACTACGCAGCAACATGTGAAAAAATGGTCAACCGATAGCGAGTCCTGAAAGGTCGTGCCTCGATTACCGGCCTTTACCATTCATCTGGCGCCTGACACATCAAGCAATAGGCATAAAAACTACACCAGCTGGTGCACTCACTCGTGTCTGTTAGCCAAACCTTTGCATGCACACCAAAAATAAACTTGCCTGTGTCTGCAGCGGCGATTACGAGTAGTGAGTGGCCAGCATGCTCCTGTACTGCATATACAAACACCGTATGCTCGGCTTTTAGGATGATGCCGAGTAGCTTTACAGAGGCCCTTTTCACTGTGCCCTTATTGTAAAGCATCGCATCTAACAGTGAGCTTCGTCATATTCGGAAGTTGAGGGGTTACATACAAGAGAGTTGTAAGGAATGGAAGTTAATATCCGTAACTCCAGGCATCAAGCAATTTATACATAGATTATGATAAAGGACACGGAGGCGTCGACTATGAAGTGCTCGACCACCACCACCACCACCACCACCACCAAACACTCGTATACTACACAACACACATCGTCATATTTCAACCAATCTCCTGCTTTGCTTAAGTTCCCGAATATATAAACACACACACTGGGATGCAACACTAACCTTTACTCTCCTTTCTCTTCAGTAAATTGTTAGAGATCCCTTTCAGTGTTGTTTTATCCTGCCACCTAAACAAAATTAACTTTTTTATCTAAACTAGTTTCCCTTTCTGTTTTTCTTCCAGGTTGTGCTAAAGACTCCCGATGTTGTTGGCTCTGCTGTGTTGTGCTGTGCTGTGCTGTGCAGTGCAAGTAGGCTCGGGGATGCATTAGTACCAGTGATGATGGGTGTTCTTCACACGACCCCCTGACACACACACACACACACACACACACACACACACACACACGCGCGCAATACTATACAAAAAGTAGTAAGTGGAATGAGTGAGCAGACAGGAAGAGCGCAGCGCCTGGGTAATCTCGGTTGGTGATAGGGGGATAGCTGCAGTGTAGGTCATTGGTGTGTGCCTGAGCGGAAGTGAGGGTGACATTAATAGCTACGGAAGAGAGGGATGTTGATAGAAAAGTGAGAAGAATAATGGAATGAAATGAATTAGAGTTGGATGTGAAACCAGATCAAGTGCAAGGTAAAGGTCGAGAACAGTGAACAGTATATGAAGCCCAAGGGTACGAGAGAGAGAGAGAGAGAGAGAGAGAGAGAGAGAGAGAGAGAGAGAGAGAGAGAGAGAGAGAGAGAGAGAGAGAGAGAGAGAGAGAGAGAGAGAGAGAGAGAGAGAGAGAGAGAGTGGTCAAGAAAGAGTTAACGGGCAGGTAACATCAATTTTGGAGGTCTCTCACTCACCCATACGTTCATTCAGTTGTCTTAAGCTTGGAAACACAAAGACTGGTGAGGTGAGACAGAAAAGTTAATGCCGGGGCCGGATATTTCACACCGCTAACACTGAACACACCGGCATCAGTGAGAGCTGCCAGCGGTGGCGTGTGGCAGCGGCACCCACATTCAGTGACTAGTGGTGGCGGCGGTGTTGGAAGCGTTGGTGCTTTATAAGGCGTGCAGGACAAGCATGACCGCCTTGGTGGCAGCGTGCAGGCGGGCGGCGCCAGATGGGCTGCCAAGTGTACCTGGGCTGGGCGGGCTCGCACCCTGGCTGCTGCTGGCCGCGTGGACACAAGCGGCCGTCGCAAGGGTCAACGTGAAATGTAAGTATAACTAAAATTTTCTTCTAGCTAATATTTTTTCAACCACGAAAGCACAGGTTGTTCTAATGAAGGTATTGTACGTTGAGTTGAGTGACGTGAAATTCAACACCTTCACATAGCACGTTTGATTTATTTTACTGGGTGCAGATATTGCTACACAACAAACTACACTATATTGCATTACCGCTAGGAGGAAATGGCGTGACGCGCTGCGCACCACATGTAGTCACTCGCATCCAATACCTTGTTCTTCTTGTTCAATACCTTGTTCTTTTTTTAATGGTTTGTCCCGTCATCCGGTCATTAGCACCCTGACTTCTGCTAACATGTTACTTAATTATCTGTCTATGCAAGCGGCGGTGCTTTTTGTAAGTATTTTCCTGTGTCACTGTGAGGAATTTTTTTCTATATAAATGAGTGCAGAGAAACACACACACACACACACACACACACACACACACACACACACACACACACACACACACACACCGCGTAGTGTAGTGGTTAGCACGCTCGACTCACAATTGAGAGGGCAGGGTTCGAGTCCCGGCGCGGCAAGGGAAATGGGCAAGCCTCTAATGTGTGGCTCCTGTTCACCTAGCAGTAAATAGGTACAGGATGTAACTGGAGGGGTTGTGGCCTCGCTTTCCCGGTGTGTGTTGTGTGTTGATGTGGTCTCAGTCCTACCCGAAGATCGGTCTATGAGCTCTGAGCTCGATCCGTAATGGGGAAGACTTGCTGGGTGACCAGCAGACGACCGTGGTGAATTACAAACACACACCGTGTAGTGTAGTGGTTAGCACGCTCAACTCACAATCGAGAAAGTCCAGGTTCGAGTCCCGGAAAGCGGCGAGGCAAATGGGCAAGCCTTTAATGTGTAGCCCCTGTTCACCTAGCAGTAAATAGGTACGGGATGTAACTCGAGGGGTTGTGGCCTCGCTTTCCCGGTGTGTGGAATGTGGTGTGGTCTCAGTCCTACCTGATGATCGGTCAGTACGAGCCCTGAGCTCTTTCCATAGGGGAAAGACTGGCTGGGTGACCAGTAGACGACTGTGGTGAATAACACATGAACGGACGGGGGCGCGCGCGCGCACATGCACACAAGCGCACACGCCCACACACACACACACACACACACACACACACACACACACACACACACACAAGCGTTTAATATGTATACATTTAGCCAGTAACTATAATGTTCCTCCTGTAGCTAATAATAAGTAAGTACCGTATTGACAGTTTCATACATACACATGTAACAAGTTGGCAGAGGCTGGTGTGCAGTAAATAATAAAATATTACACACGACAAATTCATATCTACAAATGAGACAGCAAATGGTAGCGCACAACGAACCGTACATTGGCCTGGAACAGTTCCACTAAAAATAACACCGCGGGAACGCTTCGCCATGCTTGTTATAATGATGATGTTTATTAGAAATATAACTTATACATGATTAGGAATATCAACTATCAGAACGAATTAGGAATTTTAGATTTTTTGGTTAGGCTTTTTCTAAAGTTTTAGTGAATTATTTGGTGCAGCGCCTCAAGTTGTGACGGTTTAACATGTTCATACGACAGGCCTAATCATCCCGAACTTATCGGAGGTATTCCTAAGTTTCAAATATTGGATAAACACTAAATTATAAGACTACTGATGATGTGTTGTATACGTTCATGATGGCAATTGGTGAATCTGCTGCTCTGATTGGAATACATGAGCCGAGATAACACAGTGGTGTAGAGCACAGCTGGTTCGCTACACCCTTGATAGGCTACACTAGCATGGGCCATGGGGGGACACTGGCTCGCTACGGCGATCAGATATATTCATTAACTTACTTTTACGTGTTCTGAGCATCTCCAGTTTGTGGTCGAACTTCTACACACGTCAGGACCGCTAGGAACACAACATGGCGCAATTCACACGGCTGAACGCGTCAACAAAGAGCAGACAGCGGCGTGTTGAAGTACTCGTAGATGCTTTTGCGCAACTGGCAAGTTGCCAGTTGCAACAGAAAACGCCTCTAGTCTTTGTTAGTTATATATTTATTTATTTTCTCTAACTAATGATGACTGGTACTAAATTTTCTTTGCTGAATATGGTTGAAGTGTTTCTTGTAATGGAAATATTATATATAAACTATAAATAAAGATTACTTTAATGATCACTAAGAACTTGTTGACGTACGGTAGAGTTTAGTCTGCCGACTCGCCGAGGTACCATAGCATTTGGTATATCTTACTATCCATTGCCAACACATAATTGTGCTTGTATCAGTTACATCTTATTTTTTCTTTATTTAATAAGTTTTATTTTGACTTCATAATATTGTATCGAGAAACCAAGAAAAATTTCAAAATGTCGACATGGTCCCTTTGCATTTTTCTTCTGCCTCTTGGAGCTGTCTTCTTCTTTTCCTCTTCTCTGATAAAAGAAAAGAAAACATACGCAGTTTCATGGACTGATTGTGGGAAGACAAATGATTATTAATGACTTGGTATCATCATACATTGCCGGCGTGACAGTTGACGAGCGACAGTCCACAAAACACTGGCTTCGCTTGTGTGGCGTCTTCGTGTCAAAGCTGTTGCTGTATTGTCCTGTTTGCAATGTTTGTGCGCGTGTTTTGTGAGCAATGTGTCGTCATTTTGAGGAAGGGAGGCGTGTGGAGAGACGAGGCACTACATACTGGTGAGTAGAGACCTAGAGTGTACACTGTACAGTATTATTTTGTAAAGGAAGGAGAAGCCATCTGACATGTAAACATGTACACTAAATTGCCACTCCACACTAAGCACGGTGAACTAAACAAGGGGGGGAAGCAAAAAACTGTACTTTTCTATTGTAAAGAAATCGTATAACTCGTGTGACGCCATAATGGAATATGCCTAGCTCTGTGTTAGCTCTTTCCGTGAATACAATATTACTTAATCTACTGCGCTGCCCACTGGTTCATCATTGCTGCTCCTCCTCCTATCTTCACTTCTCTCACAGCGAACGCTTCCAACATGGCCACCTACTAAGCGTTTCAGAGAGTTTGAGGGCACGTTTTTCTAGAATAACTGTAAGGAACACGCATATCATTATGAAATTTTGCCACAGTGTATTTGACACCCTCCCCTAATATATCCCAATGTGTCATGAATAGTAAACAGTATATAATAATGGCACTTCTCTCTATAAAAAATAGGAGAAAGTCACTTATCCCTCACGAAGAAACGGACAAGGAGAGAGAGAGAGAGAGAGAGAGAGTAGGGAAATACATAGACGGGGAGGGGAAGGGAAGGGAGGGGAGGAAGGGAGCGAAATATGGAGAGGGGGATGGAAGAGAGGGAGGGAAGGAGCAGGGGGAGGGACTATGTGGGTGGAGCTTGTTACTACGTCACAGATAGTACTACGTCACCATTTCTCACCACTTGTCCGTTTCTTCGTGAGGGATAAGTGACTCTCCTGTTTTTATAGGGAGAAGTGCCATTGTTATATACTGTTGACGATTCTTGACACATTGGGATATTCGGGGAGGGTGTCAAAATTTCATAATGATATGCGTGTTCCTTACAAAGTTATTTAGAAAAACGTGCCCTCAAACTCTCTGAAACGCTTAGTAAATGTCTCTAACGCTTATAAATAAAGACATAGACATCAGAGACAGCTACGGTATGTACCACGTTTTTTAGACGTCTTTACTGTGGGAGTAGTGAAGATACACATTCGAGACAGTTATGTGTCAAATTATATACAAGAGAGCATGTTTCATTATGGCGTCATGTAAAAGTAATACGATTTCATTATATATATATATATATATATATATATATATATATATATATATATATATATATATATATATATATATATATATATATATATATATATACATCCTCGCTACTCTGGCCGCTTATATATATATATATATATATATATATATATATATATATATATATATATATATATATATATACATCCTCGCTACTCTGGCCGCTTTATATATATATATATATATATATATATATATATATATATATATATATATATATATATATATATATATATATATATATATATATATATATATATATATATATATATATATGTGTGTGTAAAGTGGCCAGAGCAGCGAGGATGCTTGGGTTAAACGATGCGTGAAGCCCTCGAGGCCGGCGGCAGGCAAGGGCTTGGCGCAGGGCGGGAGCCGTGATGGCATTGTCACCGCCATTAATCTGGACTAGCTGTCCTGTTAACCAAAATAACAAGGTACTCTCCTCCCGGCTGCGGCTTCCATACCACCACATCTCAGGCGGGTTATGGGTCACAATGACAGGTGCTGACGCCATCAAGCTGCTGACTTGCATAATAATCATATAATCATCAGGACAAGACGCTGCCTCTCTCCACAACGTCCTCTTTTTGCTCTTTTTAATTCTAAGCCTGTTGAAAATTTTTAAAGGTTGGGGACGTCTTATAGACATCAGGTGAAAGTAATTTATTCACACGCCCTCTTACTTTGCTGCAGCGGATTACTATTCACTTTCACCATAATTTTCCATACGGTGTGTAGTGTGCAGATCCTTTTCTTCATCGATGTGTTGACTGCTTTCACTTTACAGTATGGGATACTAGGTGTGGGCTCCGTTGTGTACCTTCTTAGCCCGCTCAGCACAGTACTCTTTATTTCGAGTGGTACTTAAACTCCTTGCAAGGATGAGTGTTGCCAGATAGCTCTGAACAGGATAGGCTACAAGAGGCGCTAAAACTGGCTAGAAATCGGCTAAACTCCCATGTATATATAGAACGGCTATATTTTTCGTGCACTTATAACACACACACACACACACACACACACACACACACACACACACACACACACACACACGGTGTTACAGTGTTTGCAAAGAAAACTTTTTTCATCGTTAGTAATTTCTGCGATCCAGTTCTTGTATATATCATCTTGCAACCACTGTTTTCTAAACTTCTGTGTGTATATTCGTTGCTCAGTTTCCTTAGCCATATTTGGCTGAAAAATTCTTTCTCTTAATGCTGTGATAATACACACTGAAGTCACTTCGAGTCTTAGACGGTCGGACTAGACTCACTCACTGGTAGTGGTACGAGTACCGTACAGGGACGGAAGAACACAATCCTGACAGGGAGACATGTCAGACGAACCGTTAGCTATCACTCGCTATCACTACCGCCACAGATTTACATTTTTCATTAATTAAATACTCTGAACTAATAGTTCAGCGTGCACTGTACACTCATCCCGCCAGTACGTACACGTTGCACGCGGGTCGCTGGGTCAGGGCAACGGCGGCACAGGCTCCTTGCATACTAGTTGCCAATCGATAGCAAAGGGAGTTAATCGCGCGCCCACTAAGCCCTACATCATGTCACTCAGTGCTTCTTTTATTGGATCTGCACCTGCGTCTAGTGAAATTGTGCCACTTTGCTAGCGATAAGGAATGAGCCACACCACCACCACCACCACCACCACTACTATCATCACCACGCAGTGTCACCTCCACACTGACTGCTTGACCTCATCTCCACGCTGGTCCACTCTCCATTACTGTTTTGGAAAGTGTCACATATCAAATGAACTTTCTCTCTCTCTCTCTCTCTCTCTCTCTCTCTCTCTCTCTCTCTCTCTCTCTCTCTCTCTCTCTCTCTCTCTCTCTCTCTCTCTCTCTCTCACACACACACACACACACACACACACACACACACACACACACACACACACTTGTAGGTGATTCTAAGCTTCAAGGGTTTTGAATAGAACTTTGGTCAAGCACGATTCAGAAAGGTGAGGGTCTAAGGAAAAAAAAAAATGAATGTACCTTCTTCCTTTCTCTTTTCTCTCCTTCCTCCTACGCACTACCTCCTACTTTCGTCAGGGTGGCGCATGTAGGTAGTACGAATATATCCTGGCTGGTGGTCATGTCACTAGTGTGTGCTGTGTATCGCCATGTCAGAAAAAAAAATGTTTATAAAAAAAGGAAAACTGGAAAACAAGCCAAGCAATTACTGCAACACACACACACACACACACACACACTCTCTCTCTCTCTCTCTCTCTCTCTCTCTCTCTCTCTCTCTCTCTCTCTCTCTCTCTTTCTGTGTGTGTGTGTGTGTGTGTGTGTGTGTGTGTGTGTGTGTGTGTGTGTGTGTGTGTGTGTGTGTGTGTGTGTGTGTGTGTGAATATTTTTTTTTACATTAAAGTAGATATTCATCCCTTTGTTTCACGGAAATAAATTTGACTCAAACACGTAACCTGCTAATCAAGATAAAAAGGAAAGAATGACAGGAAAAAAAAAAAAAAACCCTAAGCTGCTTTGGTAAATATATATAAGTCAGTATGAAGAGAAGAAAACAAGAAAAATCTATACTCATCTGAAGATTTGTTCCATTGGATAACAAGAATTGCTCTCCATACGTTAAGAAGGAGCGCAAAATAAAATTCCCATCACATTGAACAATACACGCGGGAGAGACTCGGGTGCAAAATTCAGATGCTTGGGAACACATTTTAAATATCACTAATGAAGCTGATGCTGGGATCGATGATGCTAAATTTGATTGGAAATATCGCAAATAAAACTTTTACCATGAATGATGAGACACACAACTTTGAGGTCAAAATATGGAATGCCCGATATGAAGATAGAGTACGGTGAAACAATCTGGTTGGTCGTGTTGCCATGGAGAAAATAAAGAATATATGTCTTCACCTGCACTTTTTTCTTGTCTACACAAAGTTGAGCACTGTCACGTTGGGCATTAAGGAAGCGTGCGGGAATATGGCTAGTAATTGCAGTCACTAGATTATTCAAATGGTCTTTTTAGAGTTATTGAGAAGAACACAATGTCCATGAAACTATTTCCATCTGTTATCGTCATTCATAAATTCATCTAATCTTCTTTAAAGCTCCGTAATGACGTAACACTAACGCCCTGGTTAATGAGTCAATTCATCTACCACTACGTATCTAAGAACTATTTTTTTCATATCTTTTTAAGTCTCACTTTTCACAAACTTAATTTGACTAGTGGCATTTTCAAATTTACAAGCTAAATTTGAGCGTATGGTGTGAAGCAATAGAGTGTCGTTATATTCAGCTCACGAGATTACTGCAGTGGGTATCGGCGCTATATGACCCTGGATGTTGCGGCACTTTACCTCAAACTCTTACTCACTGCGTTGGTCATTGTGTGCCGCGTGACAAAGAGAAGTAAGAGAAGTATAGGACAGTATGTGGCTGAATCAAGACAAGTGGTTAGTACAGTGTTCAATGAGTTGTGAGTGAGCAGAGGGGTGTTTTCAAGGATTATCTCCACGTTGGTTTGGCCGATCAATGTTGTCTGAAAAAAAAAAAATGTGTAACAGGGCAGATATTAATTATGCCCTTGTTGTCATTAATTGTTTCACTACAAAAATGTGACGGCTGGTTAAATTAAGGAATGTAATGCTGAAAATCCAGGTTAGGCCTATAACGAGAAGCGTAAAATTTCAGCGTTGTCAAATAAAAGAGAAATACCTTTCATTATTAACAAATACCGAAATTCTTCAGGCGGAAACTCGAATATGAGAGGCACGAAATATATGGACGAAGTTAAAGTTGTTCAGTGCCACTTTACAGATTTTAATGATACTGTCACATATAAAGGGAAGGAAACAATATTGTTTTCCTTAAATTTCACGAACTTACGAGCAAAAAAAGATTAATTTCTTCGTTTCATAATACATTTATCATTTTTATATAAGGCAAGTGACTTGTTTTAATGGGATCAACACATATTAAACACTAGTTTCCATTCAGTCTCCTTCAAGTGACAGCATTCCTTCACTGTCTCCAGTCATTACCTTGAGTTTAATGTCCAATACTTTTCTATCCTTATGGCGTCTTTAGTGCGCCCTTTCTATCCTCATACTCTGTTCTTGGTGGTGGCCTAGGTTGTGACTACCAAGAGAGAGAGAGAGAGAGAGAGAGAGAGAGAGAGAGAGAGAGAGAGAGAGAGAGAGAGAGAGAGAGAGAGAGAGAGAGAGAGAGAGAGAGATTCTCTAATTCACTTTCTTATTGGACGAACCTTTGATAACACATGCACGGCAAAAATTTTCGAACTAGTGGCAGAATTGTCATGATCGTGGCTGGAATTCCTGAGAGGTGTGTGGGAACCATGAATGTTTGCAAGAGTCTGACCAAGATTTAATACTTCTATCAACCTTTCGCTGTGAACAAAGAACGTTGCGCTATTTTTGTCTAAGTTGATATATTATAGAGATGCAAAACCAGACGAAATTATAAGTTTGATTTTTTTTACACGTCTTATACATTAGTTTAAGCCTGCTGCAGTGAACGTAAACCCAGACGAAATTGTGGAGTTTGCATGATATTTTGGTGTTGTAAGGTTGACTAGCAAAGGATGCACGACGCGATAGACGATGTACACCAAAGCTTACTGGTAAAGGACTCGATGTGATAAATACTTGTATATTCCTTCCTTTGGTGTTGCATGCAAATTGTAGTGGAGGTTGTAGGGTTTAGTAAGACCATCTGGACGCACATGTGGTAGCGTGAAGTTACAGGTGTGTGTTGTGGCTGTGGCTAGCTGTCTCCCTCCCTCTGTCTATGTCTGTCCCGCCTCGCAGGCTCGCTAGATATAGGTGCCACACAAGGAACATTATTAATAATTAGATATGTACCTAATGTTAAGTGTGATATGCGTGTGTATGGTGTGTGTGTAATTGGTGTGTTGGTGTTAATTACTGCCAGATGGTATCTGTATGTGACTGTGTGAATTTGATATGTAGATCTTGTATGTATGTTTGTGTGTGAATTAATATAATATGTCTGTTATGTATATGTGTGAATACAGCATGTTATTACACTACCACAATGGGAATGAGAGTAAGCAGGAAGTTAAGTTGCGCTGGGCAGCGGCGGGAAGGCGGAGGCATGTGGTTAACAAGTTTACGAGAACAAATCCAAGAAAACTCGGTAAAAGATAAACAGCAAAAAGAGAATAGATTGGAAAAGTTGGTGAAGGAGATCATGATGATGTCAGGATTATTATTGACTTATTACTTTATCATTTTTCAATGAACCGTAATGTGGCTGACGATGGGTCTTGCTCGGGACGGTTGTGTCTCACTGGCTGATGTGATGGTGACACTACATGACACCATACTGGCTTCTTTGGATCAGGAAAATGCTTTGTACTTTACATCAATCATCATCATCATCATTATTCCTGTGTTCTGGGTGTGTTCCGGATAAAACTCATCTGACTGACATTCCAAGTAACGTGATGATAATGATGATGATGATGATGATGATGATAATGATAATGGGCCGGGTGGTGGTGGTGGTGGTGGTGGGGGTGGTGATGTGCGTTTATTGTGGGTATGGGGGATATGGTCTCGGGCCGGAGTGTGGGAGTGTGGTAGAAGTGTGCGGTGCGGCGTGGCTTTACAGCAGTTTTCTCAGGAAATGAATAACTCCCGAGTGCTACAAGGCGAGTCCGTTGCCGGCCGGCTTGCCGCGTCACGCTTCTGTTGCACTGCTCATTATTAATTTGATGGGGAAAAACGTTCAGGTGTGTTTAGTACTTAGTGAGGCGAATCTAGGGTGGCAGGTAGGGGTGGAGGGGTGGGGAAAATAATGTTTTACCTTTAGTTTTTAGCTGGAGGAACTCTCTCTCTCTCTCTCTCTCTCTCTCTCTCTCTCTCTCTCTCTCCCACAGAAGGCTGGGGTTGGCTGGGTGCTTGGCTGGGTGGCTGCATAATGGATAGCGTGCGAGGAGGCGTGCCACCTCAGGAACTGTTCACTACAAATGTTCTCTTTTAGGAAACTGTGAAATGATTTGAATAACGAAAACTAAATTCCGACAAACAAAAAAAAAAAAATTGAGAATTGTAAAACTCTTGCCGCCAAAACAGCCAAATGTACGAGGCGCAGCACAAGGTATACAAAGGCCATCTAGTCCAGTGCTTGAGTTTCGCCTGCTGTACATTTTCTTACTCATAATCTTTAATCTGCCTTCTGATAAATCCTGCAGAGTGGTTAAAAAAATTACTGCAGATGAAAAAAAGCCTTCCTGCCAGGCTAATATAGAACCGAAAAATTATGTATTGTAGATCAATGTCTCGATTCACTTACACTGAGTCGCCGTCTGTCATGCCTATAGTAATTCGCAGGCTAGCAATACATCGCTTCCAAACTCTGCCAGACATGATGGAGCAGCGCATCCAGCCACCAGTGTATATGTGTGAAGGGAGGGAGGAAGTATTGCTACCTGTTATGATGTATGCGTGTGTGTGTGGTCAGTGGCGGCCTGGCTCTTATCTACCTACGTGAGCAACCTTGTTTACACGGGAATTAATTAATGTGAGAGGCGGCAGGTGGGCGCCTTGGCGTGCCCCGCCTTTATTATAAATCACACTCTTTATATTGCACGGCAGGAAGGAAGGAAAAGTCAACAGTTCAGAACACACACACACACACACACACACACACACACACACACACACACACACACACACACACACACACACACACACACACACACACACACACACACACACTTAGGGTGGGTATCAGTGAGGCTGGTGCACAGTGAACACGCATACCTGGTATGAGAGACCGTGGTGTGCCGGAACCAGCGGTGTAATTCCTGGTATCCATGCAGCAGATCGTTATTCTCCTTGAGGGGCTTTACAAATCTGGTCTCATCCAGCTCAGTACAGAGGAGTGTGTTCCTAGTGTGATTCATATCCGTCACTCACACTGCTATAATTATAAAACGTGCATTTTCTGTGTTTCAACTCTTACTCTGCTTGACTTTTAGTGTTTTTGCTCTTCTTTGATTATTTCTTTTTACACGCGTCACTCGTGTTGCCATTTCTGACTGTAATAGAGAAAATGGCAAGTTTGCTGTGATGAGCCACACCTGTTTGTCGCAGTGGGAGTGAGTGTCCTCACTTGTGCAGAGAGCAGCCTCGCCACGCTTCTCCAACTCACATCTGTGTTCTCACTAAAAATGGTTACATGGTCTACTTTATCCAACGCAACTTTATTCATTCTTTTATATATTGCATCACGTGCGTTATAGAGCGAGGATTCAATAACAAGTAAAACAGAATCACTGCAGCTCAGGATATAAAAGCGAGTTTGGTGTGAATAATTTTAGGAACTCAATTTTTCTTTTCCCTTTTTTAATTTATTTTTCCTTCCATGACGAAATTTAGTGCATATTGTTTCCCTTGGCAGTGAGACCTCACGTGTACGTATTTTCACGCGGCGACAACTTTTATCAGCAAACTTGTGTGGTGTTCTGATGGGGCATACTGTCATCCGTGTGTGTGTGTGTGTGTGTGTGTGTGTGTGTGTGTGTGTGTGTGTGTGTGTGTGTGTGTGTGTGTGTGTGTTTGAGTGTCTGTCAAAAACAAACATACGATATGAACTACACGGAGCAACAAGCGATATCACAGACCACTTCTTTAGAAACTGACGTTGAAATTGTTCCAGTTGGGAGCGAGGACATGAGGAGGAATGGCGCAAGAAAATGAGCCTAGATCGTCAAAGTGGTGATGGTGGTGGTAGTGGTGGTGGTGGTGGGGAGCGGGAAGGATGTGATAGTGATGAATTAAACAGGAGACTAGTGATACTGACCTTTACATTTTCGCAGATCCATGTTCTCTCTCTCTCTCTCTCTCTCTCTCTCTCTCTCTCTCTCTCTCTCTCTCTCAGTGAATGTTGCCATTGAGAACTACTAGAAACATTTACTGGTGATTTTTCTCCTTTAGTTCATTGTTACCCTTGCAATCTAGTGCTACGAATCGACCATAGGAGCTATATGTAATTTAGGTCATAATAACACCGCACCAATACTTACACACTCAGACTGTCATTATCCGCCATGAAAGTTACGTTAAGCAAGTCACGTGAATAAGCTCTAACAATGACACAGAGCATTTGCCAAAAAAAGATAGCGCCATGCGTAGTGTTTCTCTGTAACCTGGAAAGACATCACCAGGGAAAAGCGACCGTACAGAGAGGCAAGCCGCCACTTTCTAAAACAGCAAGACTCAATTGCAGTACAGTGAGTCTCTCGCTCTCATCTTCAATACCATGACGTGTTCCCATATTCATTCTGGTTATTATTAGGTGGTTTTATAGATCTTCAGAACCTTATGTGGGGATTAACATAATCAAGGCTGTGGCCACTAGTCTTGTGGCCTCCATTGACCTTTCCTGATGTCAATAAAATGGTGTAATCGTATCAAATCTCAAGGTAAAAACACGCCATTGTACTGAAGGGTTTAAGTGAGCTGACAACCCACAAAACGCATCGCTTAGGTGAATGAGGGAGAGCTGTGTGTGTCTGGCAGCCGTGAACCATTCCGGCCAGCACAATAAACTCCCGAACGTATCGAGCAAATTGGCAAGAATTCCAAGAAAACACACAGAACAAGCAACATCAACACACATCCACACATGACACAAAACACACTAAACATTTCCATACAACACTGGACAGATGCAATAACAATTACAATGAAACAAACCATACCAATTTCTACACATAAAACACTACAAAAACCAATATAAAACCACAAAGTTAGAGAACTTCAATGGTGGGCAAAGAAACTATTAGAAAACAGCTCAAGACAAGGTTGGACATATACGCAATACATAGCATGCAAAACAATAAAACAACATAATAACAGAATGCAAAAACCGAAACAAGAAGAACTGAGAAAGCAAAGTTAAGGAACTAAATACAAAGACCCCAAAAATTTCTAGAAGAACATGAAAAGACTAAAAAGCAACTAAACAGACACAAGAACACACTTAATACACAACAACACAATGTTATACAAAGTAGAAGAAAAACAAGAAATATTCAGAATCATATGGAGCAATATCTTTAGAATATCCCCCCAAGAAAACCAACAGTATGACGAAACAACAGTCAACAGCTATATAAAGAATAATGCAACTGATATACTACTCTGTCAACACGCTAACCCTAATAACCCACTCACCGACCCCTACTACACTGCACAAATAACAGTAGACTAGGTGAAACAAACAATAAAACAGCTTAAAAACAACACCCCAGGAACAACTAAAATAAATAAAGCTATACTGCAAAACCTCCCAGACAGTGCAATCGAAACATATACAGAACTGATTAACATACCTAGCTTTTTCAATGGACTATTTTCTACACTCATACAAACACACAAAAAATCACATTCATCCCCAAACCAAATAAGCCACCCACTGATGCTAACAACTACCGTCCCAACTCGCTGTTAGAGGTACCTGGACAAATAAAAAAAAAATAAAAAATCAATAAAAGAACCAGAACATTTCTAGAAACCAATGAAATATTACCAGATACACAGCACGGATTTAGAAGTGCCAGATCAACAGAAACAACATTAGCTACTACAATAGAAATAGTAGCAAAAGCCGTTTCTTTGTTGCATCGCGCTCAAGGACGTCTCCAAGGCGTTCGATAAAGTATGAATAAGTGGCTTAAAATACAAGCTCAAACAACTTAATCTACGAACAGTTCTCTCCAAAACAATATGCACCTTCCTCCATCTCACTGAACAACTACACTGGACCGCCCCTCAAACTACACAGCGGGGTACCTCAAGGGAGCAGCATCTCACCCACACTCTACACCATCTACACATACGACATCCCAACACCACTCACAGACACTACAAACATACAATACGTAGACGACATTACACAGATCATTGCATACACAGGGAAATAAAAAAAAAAAACGTTTGCAAAAAGAATAGAGAGAGAAATAAAACACATTAACAACTACGAAAATAATGAAAAATCAAGACAAATACACAGAAATTTACACTGTTACCCATAGATACACGAAAAATGAAACCATTCAAGATAGACGGAAACAATATCCAATATGCTAAAGAAGCAAAAATACTTGGTCTAAGATTAAGCACAAGCGGATTCACGAGACACGTAAAAGACCTCACCAACAAAGCACAAATAGCACTAAATACAATGAGAAGATTTGACACAATGAACACAAATACCAAACTACACCTGGTTAAATCATGCGTCTTACCGATACTCACATACCCAACTTACTCTTTAAATTCAATATCTAAGTCACTCCTAAACTCACTGCAAAGAAAACAAAACAAAGCACTACGTTTTGCATATGAAGAAAAACATCCTTACACACGAACCATACAAGAACTACACGTACTCGCCAACCTCAACCCTATCAACATAACGCTGCACACAAGAGGGAATCAACTAAAAAACAAACTACTATACACATTCAAAGACACTACATACACCAACACAATACATGAACACCAACATGACAGGGAACACGGCTGGTTTAAGAAACCTATTAAAAAATTAATCAAAGAATCACCAGAGCCAATACACGTATAGATAATTAAATCAAACAACTATCATTATCATTTAACAATGACGGTCAGTCCATCTACTTTTTCTCTTCTACTTTCTTTCATATCTTCACCAAACCTTTCATTTTCCACTTTTCTACCACTTCCTTCCTCCCCACTGTCCTTCATCCCCACTGTCTGTCAGTGTGCAAGGCTTCATCGGAATTCCCCTCATTTACGTCACGCTGCGCTGCTGGGAGTCGATTGTGTCCCGCGTCAGATTAGCGTGTCGTGATTAGTGGGTCACTATGTTGTTATGGATGCGGGGAAGGCCAGAAGAAAATATTGCTTAGCTCAGACAAACACACACACACACACACACACACACACACACACACACACACACACACACACACACACACACACACACACACACACACACACACACACACACACACACACACACAGAGAGAGAGAGAGAGAGAGAGAGAGAGAGAGAGAGAGAGAGAGAGAGAGAGAGAGAGAGAGAGAGAAACCATCCTCTGAAGGGGGAAGTAAAGCGGAGAAATGAAAATAAAGACTTGTGTCAAGAGATAAAATTATAAATGAATGGATAGAGCTGTGGGGTCAGAGAGAGAGAGAGAGAGAGAGAGAGAGAGAGAGAGAGAGAGAGAGAGAGAGAGAGAGAGATTACATCTGGATTTATTCAATAACAAAGAGAGAGAGAGAGAGAGAGAGAGAGAGAGAGAGAGAGAGAGAGAGAGAGAGAGAGAGAGACATGCGTACAAAGCGCCACTAACATGAGGAGAGAAAGAAAGAAAGCAAGAGAGAGAGAGAGAGAGAGAGAGAGAGAGAGAGAGAGAGAGAGAGAGAGAGAGAGAGAGAGAGAGGTGGCGGAACAGCCTGAAGCGCTTGTAAAAGGCCGAACAGGGAGCGCAGAAGAGAATGAGGAATGGGAACAAACAACGGTGCAGGCGAGACAAGGGAGATTAAGAGCAAGGAAAAGAATAAGATGAAGAGGAGGAGGGGGAGGAAAAGAGGGTTGAATGAAGAGTTTGCTTATGTCAAGACAAACAAGTGAAGAAAAAGAACAGGAGAAGGAGGAGGAGGAGGAGGAAGAGAAGGAGAAGAAGAGATAGAATAGGGCAGGGAAGGGAAATGGGATTAAGAGAATCACAAAAAAAGATTGAGATGAAGAGGACTAAAAGGAATAGAAAGAGGACTAGGAAAAGGAGAGCAACAAATGGAAGGACAAGAGGAGGAGGAGGAGGAGGAGGAGGAGTGACACAACAAAATTTATCTTCGAAGTATATTGAAGGAGAAATATTATGGGAAGACAATGAAGTAAAGAAAGAAAGAGGAGAGAGAGAGAACTGAATGTGGAAAAATGTTGAGAGGTTTGAAAGAAAAGAACAAAAACTGACGATTATAGAATGTTAGACGACAAGAAAGGAAGAACAAAATTAATAACATCTTAAGAAAGTAAAATTCGATAGAGAGAGAGAGAGAGAGAGAGAGAGAGAGAGAGAGAGAGAGAGAGAGCTATTGAACTTTGGTTAAGAGCTCAGAAAATTTGGCGTACGTGAGCAGATTATGAAGCAGGTTAAAAGAATATATTATGTAGCAAGCGGTGGCGGGAGGGGCGGGTCTGCGGCGGCGAGAGGATGAAGGTGTGTGCTGCGGCTCCCCACACAGGTATTGACGAGGCAGGAGTGACGAGACGACCGGGGCGAAATGGGGAAAACTGTGGGCCCCTGTGTGTGATGGAGTACTGGAGGAGGAAGGAGAGAGGGAGAGGTGACTTATACAGAGGAAAAAGGTGTTGGTATAAGGAGACAGGAGAAGAGAGTAAAAGATCATGAAAGTAACACATTTTATAACAGTGTGAGGCAGTCATGGACAGATAAAGCCTTCGGAATAGTAGGAAGGACTGTTGTGGTAAACAGAGGCAGGAAAGGAGAGACGAGAAACTGCGTAGTGACAAATAATTCACAAGTAAGGCGGATGGGGGGAGAGAAATGTGACTGAAGCGAAGAGGTAGAGACGTGTAGCAAGTTGCACAATGAGAGAAACTATCATGTATGTTGTGTTTACTGGCTTGAAATGAGAAATAAGATAGAAAAGCCATGAAAAAAAGGTAGACAGTAAAGACCTAAGGCTTTTTACAAGACCATATTATCCTAGTTTGAGACAATAATTATGCTCTTTGGAGACCGGTAGATGGGGAGTTATCTAGCAAAGAAGAGGAGGGAGAGAGAATTGATTAATTATTCCTGGCACCGTTACAGCAGCAAAGATCGAGGTAAAACAAGTGTAGCGAGAAGGTGTAGCTAGTAATACCACACTAGGGAGGCGGAGGGAGTCGTACGAGCAGTAAAATTCAAATTCAAGAGAAAAGCAGATAAGAGAAGCAATACTGGGGAACTTGAATTGCTATAACGAGACGCTTTAATAGTTTTATTCGACACTGAATAAATGGAGTGTAAAGTTGTGCGTGAAAGCGAAACTGGATAGGAATTTCAAATAATATAAGCAAAGTAAAGCCAACAATAGCAAGTGAAAAAAGTGTGATAATTCTCTTCTCTCTCTCTCTCTCTCTCTCTCTCTCTCTCTCTCTCTCTCTCTCATCTCCCTGTCTTTCACTCGTAAGATACTTCCATTTTCTCCTTTTCATCTTTTTGCCTGCAGTTTTGTGTTTGTTTGTGTTTTCATCCTCGTTTCCTCCCACCTGCCCTTCCTATGCCTTCCTCCTCGCCCTTCTCCTCTCTCTCTCCTTGTATCATCCATGTTTCCTCTAATAACATTTCTCCTCTTTCATCCCACCGCTCTCAACGCACTCTTTCCCTTCTATTACATCTCTTCCCCCACAAACCTTTCAATCCTCCTCCCCACCCCTCCCACACACACACACACACACACACACAGACACACAGACAGACAGACAGACACACACACACACACACACACACACACACACACACACACACACACACACACACACACACACACACACACACACACACACACACACACACACACACTCTCTCTCTCTCTCTCTCTCTCTCTCTCTCTCTCTCTCTCTCTCTCTCTCTCTCTCTCTCTCTCTCTCATTGGTTCGGTGTTCTTGGTACTGGAGCGTTAAATCCAAGTCTATCAACCGGCATGTCAAGATTTTTCTAGAGTTACAGTGGCTTGCTTTCATAGTGTCCTTGGATATGCAAGTGTTAGGAGGGCTGTGAATAGAATTGACTTAGTCTTGGAGAAAATTCATATTACATATCAATTCAAATCACACCTTTCCTTCCTAAGAAAATGAAATCACTCTCAGTCCAAATCATTGATGACATAAATAAGGTGATGTAGAGAAGAGAAGTACCTGGTTTGTTCTGTTCGCAAAGCCCCTCAAAAAGACTTACACAATCCTTAGTTCTTGGTTACGTTCAGCAATTTTACTGCCAGAGAACATTTGAATGAAATCTTTACGGTTTTTTAAATTAAATGTAAGGATTTGATTGATCTTGCTAAAGGACAAATTAGGATTTTTAACCTTAGCAAATATATAGGTGATATTTTACCTATTCATGATATATCTTATAAATCAGAAAAAAACAAAAAAGCATTGTGGTTGGTTATTTTCAAAGCACCAGTATGCAATATTGATGAATAGCGGGGCCTTGTACTAACAAAACCTATTGTTATACAAGATTATTTAACTTTGAAATTAGAAAATATATTTCATGATCAGCCAGACTCCTTGTACCCCTCAGCCTCACGGCGCCGGGCTCTCATATAACAGCTCTGGCAGCGTGTGGCGTCCTCTCTCCCAAAGAGACACACCATTCACCAGTAGTGGAAAAGAAAAGTAGCATATGATTAATGAGACGCTGGAAGTGTGTCCCTTGACGATGTGCTACGGAGAGAGAGAGAGAGAGAGAGAGAGAGAGAGAGAGAGAGAGAGAGAGAGAGAGAGAGAGAGATTAGCGAGGTGAATAGAGAATATCGTGGGCAGGCAGATGGAGGATGCGAGGTTCACACACCTATGGAGGACGATAACTAATGGAGCGGTGGTGAGAGGAAGGATGAATGTTTTTTTGACGTAAGATTGAGAAAGTAAAACTTGGACTTGTTGAAGAGTATCCGATATTTGAGTATGTGGATTAGCTGCACGAACACTTCCATCTCTTATAATAGTAACATGTGACTGGAATCCTCTTCGCTGCCTTTATTAAACCAACCTTTGTCGCTCAAGATGTTCGGAACAGAAAAAGAAAAGAAAAAAAAAAGCATTAGCTATTTTTTTATGCATGGTCATGGTGAAGGAGACGAGATGCAGAATGACAGCTATTATCTCAGTGAAGAAGTTCAAACGGCATCTTTTTGCAACGGAAATGCTTGTAGATTTCATTATACTGGAGGGGGATGCACGTATAGACATATTAGCGAGCGTCTAGACTAGGCTGTGTAACTCATTGGTACTGAAATTTAAGTGAACGTGACGCTGATTAAAGGTCCACTTGGCATACGTAGCGGCACCTTAAGAGTAGGGTCAAAAGAATTATCCATAATTATAGGAAATGCTCTGAAATCTCCTTGTTACAAGAATCCAGGTTATAGATAGGAAACCAGGCAGGCAGGGCGTTACTTTGCTGGTGCTCCTCTCCGGCTGGCGCTGCTTCAAGGAATCCTTAATCTTTTATGACAGTGTTCCTGGTACGAAAGGATCTTTACCGGATAAATGTGTTTATTAATCCTTTTTTTTTACCTCGCCATAACCTAGAAGACGCTGGTAAAGATCGGGCTATTCCATATTTTTGTATGTAACCAGAAAAGTTCACACACATACAATTCAAACTGAGTCAAGTTAAAGTTAATTAAAGGTACACACCATTATGAAAAAAAAAGATACTCCGCGCCCTTCATTTTTCTGACCTAAATCTTTCCTTAGATATCCGGTGGCGCCATTACACACAGGCAATGCCACCGACACACATCTGACATCTGGCTCGCTCAAAGAATGACTTGCTCTGCTTCTCTAACATGTTGGATTGTGTTTATATGTGCGTGTGTGTGTGTGTGTAATTCACTATTTGATCTGCTGCAGTCTCTGACGAGACAGCCAGACGTTACCCTACGGAACGAGCTCAGAGCTCATTATTTCCGATCTTCGGATAGGCCTGAGACCAGGCACACACCACACACCGGGACAACAAGGTCACAACTCCTCGATTTACATCCCGTACCTACTCACTGCTAGGTGAACAGGGGCTACACGTGAAAGGAGACACACCCAAATATCTCCACCCGGCCGGGGAATCGAACCCCGGTCTTCTGGCTTGTGAAGCCAGCGCTCTAACCACTGAGCAACCAGGTGTGTGTGTGTGTGTGTGTGTGTGTGATGCCAAAGATGAGAAACACGAGTGATATAGAACAGACAAGCAACCACATGAACAACACACAGAGGTGGCAGTTTAGGTCAAATCTGGTGGCCCCGCACAGCTTGTTCGCATTAACTCTGACATGCCCCGACACAGTTCCATACAGCGGCCTTCAGTCAAATTAATTCCCGCCAAACCATCACCACCAATCACGCGCAATGGCTAAAGGCAGGCAGCTTCGGGGGGAGAAGGGGGCAGGGGTGTAGCTTCCATCACGCTTACTGCCAGCATTCATGTGAGAGAGAAGGAAGAGACGCTTGCCTGACAGTCATGCATTTTCTCTTGAACTTTGTGTGTTGTGTAGTGGAGGCAGGGAAGGTAAGACACACGCAGATACAGTCTTGCATCCTGAATTGTGAAAATGCGGAAGGAAAGGCGTGGTTGCTAAATGTTACAAGGAATCCTTTAACGTTTCTCCCAATGAAATCGTCAAAAATGTCAGTAAATCAAGCTGTATGCTGTTTCGTTTCTCTCTCTCTCTCTCTCTCTCTCTCTCTCTCTCTCTCTCTCTCTCTCTCTCTCTCTCTCTCTCTCTCTCTCTCTCTCTCTCTCTCTCTCTCTCTCTCTCTCTCCTCGCACGCACACATGTAGGTGATTTTATGGACCACTGGTTTTGAATAGAACCTTGGTCAGGCGCAATGCAGGAGCGAGTAAGATCGACATGAGGGTCCGAAAAAAGACACCATTATGAATGTGCGTCCTTTCATTCCTCTCTCTCTCCCTCCCTCTCTCCCTCTCTCTCCTCTCTCCCTCTTTCCACGTTTTTTCCACCTCTGGTCGCCGCCGGGTCATATATATTTTTTTCCCAGCATGGCGCGGCGGCCGTGCCACCATAACTCAGCCTAACTCTAACAGCACAGCGGCATGGCAAGGCTTTGAATCATACCTCACAACTCTGGCCGTGTGTTGTGTGTGAGTCAGTGTGTCCAGGAAGGGGCAGGGAGGAAGGGGCGGGGAAGAGGCGGTGGTGCGTCCCTTTTTCCACTATGACCCATTATCAAGTTATTGACCTCTTGACTTATGTAGTGAGCTGGTTCCTGTAGCCATGCACGTCTTGGTATGCCCTTGCACTCATTCATTCATTCAGTCAGTCAGCTAGTCAATCATGCACACAGGAAGGAAGGGCGGCGGGCGGGAAGACGGGGTATTAGCGCCTTGTTCTCGCCTCGCCTCGCCACGCCCCTCGTGATTACAGTTGCCCTAATCCCATATATATAACACAGCGGCGCCCATCCGTCTGCTGCAGCAGCTCCTGAGTGGTTCGTTAGTCTCAGTGAGGGCGTGGTGGACGACAGGCTGACGTGTCACTGACGTTTGCAGCAGCCTTGCCTTCTATTGCGATTATTTGGCGTCTCCTACCTTCACGGCCCCGTACTCTTTCATCATGCGTAGTTTCTCTGACTTTTGTGTCTTTCTTGGTTCTCGCCCCTTCCTGGAACCACAACAAAATAAGAGAAGCATTTTTTCTTTTCGTGATAATGTAACCTTTCTTCCTATCTTCCCCTCATACTTTTCTCCCCTCCTGCTTCGCACTGATGATAATTCTGCATAAGAACCCACGGAAATAATCGCCTTATTAGAGTAACACCTTGTTCCAATGGTGTGTGTGTGTGTGTGTGTGTGTGTGTGTGTGTGTGTGTGTGTGTGTGTGTGTGTGTGTATCCCGGTCATTGGTTGTAATCCGGTTAAATCTTCCTTGTCTATTTTGTATTTATATATATTCTCTCTCTCTCTCTCTCTCTCTCTCTCTCTCTCTCTCTCTCTCTCTCTCTCTCTCTCTCTCTCTCTCTCTCTCTCTCTCTCTCTCTCTCTCTCTCTCTCTCATATCATTACTTGCGCTCTTGAAGCCCTTCTCGTTCAAGGTCACTACGAGAGGAACGGTTATAAAATTACGAGGCACCATCACGCACACTGCACCACTTAAGTTTGGGTCAGAGAGGGGAAGGGATGGATGAAGACTGGGGAAAGTGTGCTGTAGTAGTAGTAGAAGTAGTTGAAATAGCAGCAGTGGTGGTGGTGGTGGTGGTGTGGGAGTAATCTCACTGCTGAGAAAGATCATGAAGGGAGTCAGTGATTGTGATGAAAGATAATGAACGTGTAAGTGTGACAGGCTTTAGTGATGAGCATGGTGAAGATGTGGAAAAGTGATCTGTGTGTGTGTGTGTGTGTGTGTGTGTGTGTGTGTGTGTGTGTGTGTGTGTGTGTGTGTGTGTCCCTGAAGAGAGACGGAGGGGGAAGACTCACTAGTGTCAAGGCAATAACATGCAATTTTTACTGTGCTATTTTTCATCCAGTTTTTTCTTCTATCATGACTTGTATACAGGTAAAGCAGCAGAATCAGCAACAACAGCAGCAACAGCAACAGCAGCAGCAGCAGCAACAGTAGTACTAGTAGTAGTAGTAGTAGTAGTAGTAGTAGTAGTAGTAGTAGTAGTAGTAGTTGTTGTTGATGTTGATGATATTGTTGATGTTCATGTTGCTGTTGCTGTTGCTGTTGCTGTTGCTGCTGCTACTGCTGTGATTATAGTGGTAGTAGTTAGTA
>NC_059268.1:21519183-21521683 GCF_017591435.1 Portunus trituberculatus | reverse complement strand
TGAAAAGACGAGGAGGAGCAAGAGAGATCAAAAGCAGAGGAGACGGTTCACTCACTAAATTCACGAGAGATACGTGTCATAAAGTGCAGATGGAAGAAGCTCTAGTCGTGTCGTGTCGCCGTGAAGTGTGGGATGAATGTGTTCCTGAATGGCTGAGGAACATGAGTGGTGTTAGTGTCTCCTACTCATTGCCGCGCTACCTCCTTGTACCTTCTCCTCAGCGTGTGAAGCCAGAGAGAGAGAGAGAGAGAGAGAGAGAGAGAGAGAGAGAGAGAGAGAGAGAGAGAGAACGTCCTTACAACATGGTCTGCGAGCAAGTTACTAATGAAGCAAAGTTTATTACTACACCAACATTTTTTCGGTACAAGTGACAAGTGAGGCAGCGTTCTTACCTCATTACCACCACCACCACCACCACCACCACTATATTTGTCAGAGCTCATCACCATCATCAGCAATCACCAACAGCATAAGAGTACATTCCCAGCTCACTTTCCTGTCTCCTTTCACCAACTTCTCTCCCACCTAGGAAATCTCTCACCCTTGCACACACACACACACACACACACACACACACACACACACACACACACACACACACACACACACACACACACACACACACACACACACACACACACACACACACACATTATTCCATAACCTCTCGTATACTGAGCTCAATATTTAAACCCAGACCAACACAGCCGCCTAACATCCATCTATCGCTCCGTGGATTAGACAGAAAAAAATATTTGCCGAACACGGATTTGTCCTATCTAGGCATCTATTGCACAGTGAAGGGTGGTATTGACTCGTTTGACACTTACTGGTTAAGAGAGAGAGAGAGAGAGAGAGAGAGAGAGAGAGAGAGAGAGAGAGAGAGTTCCTTGCCAATTCTTGCCATAATTTCTCATTAGCAACACCTGGCAGCCACACACCAGGTGAAGGTTTCAGTTTTCCTTTGATTGGTTCAACCATCTCAAAAATTAACTCTTTACACTCAACCCACTTAGCCCTCCTTCCCCTCCTGCTTCATACCCTGTCCTTCTCCGTGATCAGAGCGTTATCACGTTATATCCCTCTCCACCACCGTCCTCACACTCACACACACACACACACACCCCTAGCCTTACACCCTCGGAACGGAACGCGGGCAGGGTATCAGTCTGGGTTCAGCCGGTGGACCCCTTTGATAACGAAACACAAGGCAATACACACACACACACACACACACACACACACACACACACACACACACACACACACACACACACACACACACACACACAGCGCCACCCAGCCACCAACCAACCCTTACATCCTCGGGCCAGAAGCGGGGCGTCGTTCTGGGTCCAGCAGTGGAGTCCCTTTGGTAACGAAAGACAAGGCAATGCACACACACACACACACACACACACACACACACACACACACACACACACACACCCACCCACCCACCCCTCATCCTCGGGCCAGAAGCGGGATGTCGGTCGAGCCCAGCCGGGAGCCTCCCCCCTTGATGACGTTACATATATACGTTACGCAATTCATTTTGAAAATCAAGATTCCCAAAAAGGCAGCTGGACACGAATGATATAAAAATTCTGACTTGTTATCAATCAAAACTAATTCGCAAAATACTAAAATATTGCCAGGATAAGGAAGAATAAAAACAACTCAAAAAACATCGTAAATAAAGTGTTACAACTTCGACTTGCTTAAAAACAATTCTAAAGCCCACCAATTTCATTCAACGGAATCGATAACGTTTTTTGAAAAATATTACTATTTTTTCGATATATCAAAACCTGGCAACTCACTGAATTAGAAAAATGAATATTTAAAAAATGACGTGTTTTACGATATTAACAGGGCTACAAATTATTCTTAAGGTCCACATATTTAACTTATCTGGAGCCCCGTACACTTTTTTCATCATGAACTAGTCCTTGAAAACACAAACACTTAGCTCCATCCTCAAATAAAAAATCGCTGTTAGCGGGGGGAAAAATTTTATCGTATTTTCGCCTTCTCATTTGAGACATTAACACCCTCTAAATCACCGTAAATCACTCAACTCAAGCATGGAAGACACGTAAAACACAACGAACTATCACTAGAAACCCTTGAAAGGTACTTGTTACTCGAAATAAATGAACAGAAGCAAATATATATAGAAGTGAAATTCGACGACCTGTGACCGGCGGAGCATTTGGGCGGGAGCAGTGATGACGTCACAGTCTGGGGTCTGATGGCATATCCGGGCCCGCTTCCTCTCACTGAGCCTCCATAACACACAAATAGGTAATTACAGATATATTTCAACAACGGTCATGAAAGATTAGGGCTATGGCTCCACTTTGTGACCTGTCTGATTTGTAATGAGTGAGAGATGAGGCAGATGATGGCTGAGAGAGAGAGACAGCGGATCAGGGGATTGGCTTGTTGACGTATTCAAGCCTTGGAGTGTTGGGGTTTTTAGGTATTTGCAGGTGTC